>NC_059105.1:171560031-171791504 GCF_020740685.1 Jaculus jaculus | reverse complement strand
GGGGGACTGAGTATTTTTGCCTTTGATGCTTTCAGATTTAGAATCTTTGTCTTTGTTTCTGTCAATATTGGGGGAGGGTCTGATTCAGATCCAGGCTGACCTGGAACCCAATTCAGAACAAAATTCTCTACTTCCAGGATTAAAGGTGAAGAGCAACACACACCCTTAGGGATCTTGGCTTTATAAAACTATGTTTTAATCCCCACACTTGCATACTCTGTGCTGGTTTTTATTAAATATGTATATTGCTCAGTTAAAGTTTAGAATTTTCCAGTAAATTGTTCCATTCACTCCACTAGAATACTTGCTTAACAGGCAAACTCAACACCTAGGATTACTTCTGCGGTTGGATTGGGGTATAACAGCTACACTTGGCCCCTAAAACTCATATCCTGAAGGTATATTAAGTTGGGTTGCAACATCTAAGAACACTGCATATAAGTAGAAAACCCGAGCATCAAATCAATTCAGGATGCAAAAGTCATTACATTAGAAGAAACATAAAGAATCAAGACAATACAATCCCACCAAAAATTATAAATTCATCAGAAATGATGACCAATGAGACTGATTTAGATGAGACCAATGAGACTGTTTAGGATGAAAGGATGGAAAATGGTGTTTCTAGCCAATGGGCCTAGGAAACAAGCAGAGGTTGCTATTCTAACATCTGACAGAATAGATTTCAAACCAACATTACTGAGGAAAAATAAAGAAAGTAACTTTATACTGATTAATGGAACACTCCAACAGGAGGACATTACAATCCTAAACATCTATGACCCTAACACGGGGGCTCCCAGTTTCATCAAAGAAACACTATTAGACTTCAGGTCACAGATAACACCAAACACAATTGTAGTGGGAGACTTTAACATTTCACTTTAATTAATTGACAGATCACCTGGGCAAAAAATAAACAGAGAGATGTCTGGATTAAATGATGTCATAGAATGAATGGACCTAACAGATATCTATAGAAAATCCTGTCCAAATGCTAACAAATATATATTTTTCTCAGCAGCACATGGGACATTCCCTAAAATAGACCTTATATTAGGACAAAAGGCAAACGTTAACAAATGCAGGAAAATTAAAATAATTTCTTGTACTCTATATGACCACAATGGGTTTAAATTACAAATCAGCAACAAGAAAAACTACAGAGCATACAGAAATTCAAGGAGACTAAACGGTACACTACTTAATGATGAAAGGGTCATTGAAGAAATGAAAAAGTGAATCAATAAATTCACAGATTCAAATGACAATGAGAATGCAACATACCAAAACCTTGGGTTACAATGAAGGTGGTCACAAGAAGGAAAATTATAGCTCTAAGTGCCTATATTAAGAAATTAGAAAGTGCACAACTAAACAATTTAATCCTTTGCCTTAAGATTTTGGATAAAGAACAAAGCAAACCAAAAAAACAGTACACAGGAAGAAACAATAAAGATTAGGGCAGAAATTAATGAAATAGAAACATAAAAAAAAATCCAAATAATCAATGAAAGAAAGCACTGGTTCTTTGAAAGGATAAACAAGATTGATAAACCTTAGCAAATCTGACCAGAAGAAAGAGAGGAGAGACAAAATTTAATAAAATTAGAGATAAAAAGGCATCATTCATTACAACAAATGCCAAAAAAATATTCAGGAAAACATAGGAACATTCTTTAAGAACATATATGCCACTAAGTTTGAAAATCTGAAAGAAATGGATGATTTCTTTGACTTCTACAAGCTACCAAAATTAAGTGGAGATGACATAAACCATTTAAATAGACCTATAGCAAGTATGGAGATCCAAGCAGTTATAAAAAATCTCCCAACTAAAGAAAGTCCAGGCCCAGATGGATTCAATGGTGAGTTTTACTAGACTTTCATGGAAGAAATAACACTAATGCTTTTCAAACTTTTCCATAAAATAGAAAAGGAAGGAATTCTACTGAACTCCTTCTATGAAGCCAGCATCACCCTCATAGCAAAACCAGACAAAGACAAAACAAACAAACAAACAAAAAAAAAAAAATTGCAGACCAACCTCCCCCATGAAGATAGATAAAAAAATTCTGAACAAAATATTGGCAAACAGAATACAAGAATACATCAGAAAGATTATTCACTCCAACCAACTAGGCTTTATCCCAGAGGTGCAGGGATGGTTCAACATATGCAAACAGATAAATGTTATATATTATATAAATGGACAAAAGGACAAAAATCACATGTTCATATCAATGGATGCAAAAAAAAGCATTTGACAAAATTCAACATCTGTTCATGGTAAGTTTTACAGAAATTGGGAATAGAAAGAACATTTTTCAATATAATAAAAGCTATTTATGATAACCTACAGCAAACATAATACTTAAATGGGGGAAAACATGAAGCTTTTCCACTACATTCAGGATCAAGAGAAGGGTTTCCATTGACCCCACTTTTATCTAATACAGTACTGGAAGTCTTAGCTGTAGCAATAAAGTAAGAGACACTCATAAAAGGGATACAGCTTGGGCTGTGTGTAGTGGCGGGCTGGTGTGCAGATAAACCCTACCTCAAAAAACAGCACAAAACAAAACAAAAAAGGGGGAATACAACTTGGAAAGGAAGAGATCTATTTGCAGAGATTCTACCAAAATAACTTTTAGAGCTGAGAACCTTTTAGCAATGTAGCAGGATACAACATAAACTCAAGGAAATCAGTAGCTTTCTTATACACTAGCAAAAAAATGTAGAGGAGGAAATCAGGAAATCTATTCCATTTACAATTGCCTCAAAAAAAAAGGGGGGGGGGCTGAAGAGATGGCTTAGCAGTTAAGTGCTTGTCTGTGAATTCAAAGGACACTGGTTCGAGACTCACTTCCCCAGGATCCAGGTTAGCCAGATGCACAAGGCAACATACACATGTGGAGTACATTTGCAGTGGTTGGAGGCCCTGGCTTGACCATTCTCTTTCTCTATCTGCCTCTTTCTCTCTGTCTGTCACTCTCAAATAAATAAATAAAAATAAACAAAAAATTAAAAATAAATAAATAGATAAAGTACCTTGGAATAAACTTAACCAAGGATGTGAAGCATCTCCACAATGAGAACTTTAAAACACTCAAACAGGAAATTGCAGAAAACACAGAAAATGGAAAGACATCCCATGTTCTTGGACTGAAAGAATCAATATTGTGAAAATGACAATTTTACCAATGGCAAACTACACATATAATGCAATCCCCATGTAAATTCCAATGATGTTCTTCACAGAAAGAAATAAAAAATTCTAAAATTCATTTGGAAGCTTAAAAATAACCATGAATAGCCAAAACAATTTTCAGCAGAAAAAATAAGGGTGGTGGCATCACCATACTCGAATTTAAGCTATATTACAAAGCCAAACTAACAAAAACAGCATGGCACTGGCACAAAGGCAGACATGAAGACAATGGAAAAGAATAGAGGACCCACATGTTAATCCAGGCAGCTACAGCCATCAGATTTTTGACAAAAATGCCAAAAATATTCACTGGAGCAAAGATAGCCAATTCAACAAGTGGTGCTGGGAAAACTGGAAATATATATGTAGAATGATCAAAATATCCTTGTATTTATCCATGCACAAGATTCAAATCCAAGTGGATATGGGACCTTAAAATCAGACATGTAACTCTGAGGTCATGGGAAGAGAATAAATAAAGGAAAGGAGGAGATAGGGCTAATCAAAATTTCAGAGGATATAAATTAATCATATGGAAACCTACATTTTTTGGACATTGGAACACTAAGAAGCCATAAATTGTTACTAGAAAATTTTCAGTGCCAGGGATGGGATACCTTCCAGTGAGTGGTTGACCAGGGAGGGCCCTGATGCCCCCAAAACATCATAGACCATTGTCAAGGCCCTTGGTTTCCCACCAGGAATAGAAGGTAAGACCATATTGCTGAAGACTCCACATACTTGGGCTGCAAGGCAACTGAGAAATCCTGCTGGAACTGAGTTGATAACCTCCTCCATGTAGACCAGCTGACAGAAAGCTGGAAGAATCTATTCTGCATGCAATTCAATGGGAGAAAGAGAAATCACCATTGAAGATACTCACCATGGACACTACAAGCCTTTTATTTGGCCAGCCAGGTCAAGTGAGCCAAGTGGGTACAATACTGGCACATCTGTTATGATGGAAACCAACTGCACTCTAATTGAACTGGAGGCCCACTCCATGGGAGGGAATGCATCCCTGAATATTTAAATTAGGGTAGTCATGAGCCCTAGGGTTGTAACATCTGCTGCTGTCTGGCTAAATATATATACTATGATTCTTATCAAACTGCCCAATAAGCACTGCTCTTAAGGTTCATACACTTATATTTATGCTACTCTCACTTTTGGTAAAGAATCTCCTCTTTTCAGAGGGCACTGACATTGGGATGACTCAGAAGACATCATAGTTCTGGAAAGTACTGACAGGAGTGCTAAGTACTGCAATATCTCTATCACACCTTCCAAGGCTCTAGGTCTAGTGCAGAAGAAGTGGCAGAAATAATGTAAGAGCCAAAGGAAGGGTAGGACTCCTTACAATGTGCTCCTCCCAAACACCCCCAACAAAATAGCCTGGATATCCATGACCTCATAGTGCCTGACATTACCTACTCAAGGCCATCATAATAGGATTAAAAGACCATGACATCAAAATAAAAGAGAGACTGATTGAGATGGGGAGGTGGTATGATGGAGGATGGAGTTTCAAAGGGGAAAGTGGGGGAGGGAAGGTATTACCATGGGATATTTTCTATAATCATGGAAGTTGTTAAACCCACTTCCATGTATTTTTCATGATTCCAAAATCAATACCAGGTCTTCCAGGCACAGTTATTTTCATACAGGAGGAAATAAATCTTGGCCTTAAAGAAAAAAAAAAAGAAAAGAAAACTAAAAAAAAAAAGATTTGTGTATCTTTAAATATGTCCCTTTATGTAACGGCACAGGTAAACAAAGAGATTCTGAAGCTGAAAGTTACTAACATTTCAGAGAGTATGTGGCAAAGTGCCAGAAACAAGAGTTTTCAGAGGAGAGAATGACTGAGGGGAAACAGAGTATTATTAGATAATAGAAAGGACGTAAGGCAGACTGTTTTCCCTTTACTAGCACTTAGAGTTTTGCTAACACCCACCTTTACTGAAGGGTCTCACAGGGTCAATAGTCCATGAATTTGGGATTAAGTATTCCATGTGTTTAAAGACCTTCAGTGTCTGATATGTATGATACCCTTCATAAGCACAAATATCTCAAATTATTATTTTTTTCTGTGAAGAAGCAATACAATTTAATCTGATGTAGTCTGTAGGTCAGCAAAGGCATATATCCAGAAATAATATTAAATTTAGGTCTAAAGTTTATTTAAAAAGTAAGGTGGAAAATGTTGAAAGACCATCCAAATAGAACATCATGAGTAATTTCCCAAGATATTACCAAGATGCAAAGTAGAAATACATTGGAGAATCTCACATGGGAGGCAGAAGAAGGGAATAGAGTAAGAAGACAGGCAGAGAAAACATGAAGCACAAAGTCCTTGGGGAATGAACGAAAGGCCATCAGTGTATTTAGCAGGAAAGTATGCTTTGCTTATGTGTTCATTTGATTTTACTTCCCCAGAGCATTTGAAATCTTGGGGAGATGATGTTAGCTTACAGATCCAATCTTCTAGATAACACTGTGCCATCTGAAAGGAATCACCAAACCATTTCCTATGTGAGTTTTATCATTAACAAGGTAATTGTTAAAATTTTCTTTATGCTTTTAATAATCTGCTATTATCTGATACCTCAGTGAGAATCACTAGTACATCCTCATAGTCTCTGAGCTTGGATGGCATTAGATTCCTTCCTTTGGAGAATTAGCAAAGAAGGAGATGCTCACTTGCTGACTTTGTGCCTATGAGGTAAAGTGCTCCTTGAGCATTGGCTCTATCATAGGATAAGTCTATAGGCTGAGCCTATCCAAACCTCTGGTAAAACAATCACTTGACCCCACAAGTTTCACAGCAACCTGGGAAGCAACATAGTGAGACCTTTTGGAACAAAAGAAAATTATATATATATATATGAAATTAATAATATATATTAATAAATATATAATATATCATATATAATATATATAAATTTTATAATTCAAGGAGGATGAGCTGGAGATGAATAAGGAAGAAATCATAAAGGCAATTGGCGAGCTGGAGGCAGTAACACCAACAGAGTCGTCTGTATGAGATGCCACTTTGGAATTTCTATGACAAGACTATGCATCTAATTTTTACCTATGGCTACTCTCATTAAAGACAAGTTCTAAGGACATTAACATTTCCCTGCTACCAAACTGCACCAGTATATTGACTGAAGATTTATTTTTATTTTTATTTTTATTTTTTGCTCAGAACACATCTATGCGTCACAAGGAAAGCACCAGCAGCACCTCAATATGTGTTGAGAGGATGGTATGAGCACTTGCAAAGCTCAAGGCATGGGGAGAGCTCTAGGGGAATCCTGGATTTCATGTTATCAGAATGAAGGCTCACTAAATGTATTCCTCGAGACAATTGATGGTCTTATCTGTATTTCAGAACAATACTCCTGCTAAAATTTGGAGGCAATTTTCACAGTGGTGGGCACCAGTATAGGGGTATACCATAGCTCATCTCCACTACTGTAGCAGAAAATGTCCCGTGTATTCTGCTCACATAGGAGAGGGATCATTTCTTAAAGTACCCACAATAGATTTAAGATTAGTATATGAATGAAAGATCAGATACAGAATTGTGGAGCATTTAAAAATTGAAAGGAACTGAATCAAGAAGCCAAAATTTCTTGGAATGATCCCAGATTTATGTCATGAATGATAGATCTTAACACAGCACCACCATTAATTCATGGTCAGAAAGAGAAAAGGTAGTGTTTCAGTTCTTGTTCTTTTTCATGGTTACTATTTTGTGAGGAAAAATCGACCACATTTGGAAGTGCTAAGTTTGAAATAAGTGTGAAATTTATGCCAATATGCTTTATTAATAGTACTAAGAGCTTAAGTTTCTAGTGTGAATTAATAATAGGTTTTGAAGTAATTGAAGTATCACTCCATTGAAAACAACAAGGGCTTTTGTTAAAAGGTTTGCTTAAATGTGAAGTATGTTGATAATCCACAAAGCAAAGAATGATCACATTCCATGCACATGATGTTCAAAGAGTTTATGACAGAGGGCTAGTGTGATTGTTTGGTGGTAAGGTATTTGCTTGAGAATGCTAGGGATGTAGGTTCAACTCCCGAGCACCCATGCAAGCCAGATGCCCAAGGTGGCACATATGTCTGGAGTTCATTTTCAGTGGCTAGAGGCCCTGACATACCCATTTTCTCTCTGATGTCATCTTCTTTTGTTCTCTTTATCAAAATAAATAAATACCATAAAAATTAAAACAAGAATAATGAAAATAGAAGAGGTCCCAATGGCCAAACAATAGGTATTTCAGAACATCAAAAAGAAATGAATCTATAAGTGACTAACTGTGTCTAATATGTTAAACTTTTATCATAATAGGATATGTAGTTAATCTATAGCAATAATAGGGTACAAGGGAAATTCACTCTTAAAGTAGTAAATGATTGTGTGAAAAATAAAGCATTAATTATTGGTGTTCTTTCACATGCTATATGACTGGGTATGTCATAGACAGATAAAAGAAACTATCAGAAATATTCAAGTAAACAAAAAATTACAACAAAAATCAGGTATAAGTTTGCAATTATTATAAGTACTAGAGCATGGTAAAGGATATGTTTCTGAAAATTGATATTTTGTCTTCATCATAATAGGTACAAGCACACTATTCATAAAAGATGATTTTTCCACTCTTATAAAATCTCTATCTTTTTATTAATACTCAGAGGGAATATCCTTTTAGAAGCAGATTGTAAAATAAGTTCTCGTTGTTGATTGTTTCTAAAATGCCTGTTCCTATAATAAAGCATAACTGAAAAGAGAAATGTTGAATAAGAAAAAGAGATGAATGGTATTAAATAAAAACTGGCATGAAGTACCATGTAAGCATGCATGAACAAATGAAAGGCTGGCTACTCACCATTGGGCACGCGCACATGCACGTGCATGTGCACACACACACACACACTCACACACACACACTCAAATTCATATTTATCTGTATCTGCCAAACTAAATCATTCCTATTGAGAAATCGTTATATGAATTCCAAAGTTTCTATGAAAGCCTCTTTTGGTATTTTCCCTTGAGTCTAAGACTAAGACTCATTTCGGTAAAACATATTACCATAGATACGTGCTGTCAGTTGTTTTGCAGAAAATTGCCAGCAGAAGGAGAGGATACTGACGTACTGCCAGTAGCACAGCAACCATAGATTTATCAAGAACTTGGAAGGTTTTTGTGTACAGCAGTTGCTTTCTAGTTTCTGGAATAAAAGAGCTAACCAAAAGCAGATGATGGAAGGAAAGAGTGTATCTCAGCTCACAGTTTCAAGAAACATCATGGCAGGGAAATCATGTCAGGCAAAAACGGGAAGCCTGGGTCTCATCTTGTCAAATTAGCAGCAGAGAGACAGTAGAGAGAGTAAGTTAGATGGTGGACACACAGCAGAACTGGGCTAATGAATGCAAAGACCCACCCCAAATGGCACAGCTGTTCCAGCAAGGCTCCACTTCCTAGTCTCTGCCTGCTGGGGACTGAATATGAGGTTTAGTAACAAACACCGGCTACGGTGGCCATTTCACACTCACGTAACCACACTGGGGGAATTTCGTAACTAAAAAATATATAATTTCATAGGGTTTGTGGCTCACTACTGTGCAGTAATATACACCAAAGTACTGTACACAAAAATCATAATATTTAGTTGTTTAACATTTTCAATGAAATTAGATTGTTAATGTGAGATTTCAAAAACAATGGATTATCATAAAAATTAAATGATTCAATGTGGAAAATCAGAGAACATTGATGTCATCTAGAACAAAAAGAAATGGGCATACATAGGACATGTACGATTTTTCTCCAAAGGACTTACTGCCTTCTATGTACTCCCCCCATATCCTGATCATCTCATTTCCGTTTATCACAGAAATGAATTTCTGTTTTAGTGTAGGTTGTATAGCTATCATGGTAGTAAGCACTCAGTTTAGATTACTGGGTCAGACTTGTTATCTTGTTACTATACCCTGTGTATTGCAACTATAATTTAGAAATAAAAATGAGGTCAGCTTGTTCATCAACTATGTACTATGTGGATGCAGTTAATCTGAAACATTCAATTATACTTGATATGAATTATAAATTTCAAACTTATCCAGTCAGCGAAGAAACATTAGTGTTTATCTTCAGCTGAGAGATGTCCACAATACAACCATAAACTCTTTATTTGAGATGTTACATTTCATTTCTTCTGGTATTTTTAGGTGCTATGATATCATATATGTTTTCTGTAAAGATTCCAGTAAGTCAATTACATGGATTGATAGACAGTCAATAAAACTGGCACAATCAGAAGATTCCTCCTATGATAATTCATGTTATGGTGAGGCATTGTGTTTGTGGTATTAATGGTGTGAATTAGTATAGGCACCAAGGAGAAATGGGTCATAGAGTGACACCCAGTAAATAAGAAGGAGCTCGCAGTTTCTCTTCTCTACTTACAGTCTTCATTTCCTGACTTGTGAAGATGCCATGACATCTTCTGCTTACCTGACAGTTTAATTCATAGCTGTATTTCTATACCCTTGCATGAACATATTGGTACTTATCATAGCAATTCTGGGTCTGCTCTGTTGTTGCTACTTATAAATTTCTTTAATGTGAGAAGTGTTTGCTTTTTTCATGCATGTAATAAACTGTATTCCACACACTGCAATTTTGAAGGCACTGTGCATATTTAACAAGAAACATCAGTTTCAAGTTGCAGGAATGAATAAAAGAAAAATCCACTTGCGTAAGTAATCAGAATTTAATGAATTTGTCATTAGTATTAATGCTAAGTTCCATGTAAATCTAACGAGATGTTAACATTTCTGTCTGAATGTCACAGGACTGCTTCAAACCATATTTCCAAGGAACTATTTTGTTTTCATGGAAAGATGTTCTTATTTCTGCTCCAATGTTTATTGTTTAATTTGAAAATTCTTTCTCATTTCTGTTCCAGATGGTCACAGAGCAAACCCAGAGCCGTGTGGATGACTCTGAGAGTATAGAGCTTCAGGAGAAGCTGTCGTTCACTAACAAGGGGCTCTGACAAGCTCTCCCGAGAAGTGCATAGCACAGTACTCTTTCTGCCTCTTAAAACTAATGGTATTAGACATACTATGATGCACAAATTGGTTATCAGTAAGTAAGACTTTATATATATTTCAACTCTTCAGAGATAATGTTGGAATTCACTGCTCTAGGTAAAACAAATGGCAAAACTATTCAGATTTAAAATAGAAGTTTGGAAAATTAGGAGAAAAATCATTAAAATATAAGTCTTCAAAGATGAAAAGGTACATGCAATGTTTATGGTAGATGACTAGCCTATTATTTAATAAAATCTATATAATAATTAACTACACACTTTTATTCAAGTAACCTCCTTCTATGTTACAATGATAAGGAATTTATAGGTTCCACCCAGTAATCAAGTAATGGTTGTGTATTCTCTTATAATACTTATTCAAAGTGCTTCTCACCAGAGGTATAGAGAGTTCTTTGGGCTCTTACAATGATTGCCATTATGGAAACCTACACAGAATCCTGAGGATTTGATGTATTGTCAAATATGAAACATAGTAACAAAATAATGGTTCCTACTTACAAATTGATATAAGTGAATGGACCAAATATTTTAAGGTAATTAAATTTAAATTAATGTAAATTTAAATATTACCTTAATAGTTATAATGTTGCTCCTCAAAAATTTTTAGAACTTCTAATATTTATCTTCAAAACAAATCCACTGGGCTCATTATTAATTTCTCCATTATTTTCCAAACCATGGTTGCCTCATAGAGTACCATCATTTTAAGGAAGGCAAGCTTTGCACTAACTTAAAAATAGTAAGACATTCTTATTAGAATCCATTATTTTCTGACTTGGTTCCTAGTTCCAATTATGGTTGCTTTCCACTGAGCGGGTCTCAAAACCAATTAAAGAGCCATTGGTGACACAATTAGGCTGTGTGCCACTATTGCACAGGTGTGCACAGCTTGCTGGGTTAGCTGTTTTCACGTAGCAGCGCCCCCTGCTTGATCATGACATTGTTGGCCATTTCTCCCCCAGCAGCCCATGTAGCACTTTTCAGCACTATATGAGCAGACTACCTGGAAACTGGCTTCCTTTCAGATTTATCTAGATCTCTCAATGTTCTGCATTGGCAGCATGTGGTGTCTTCAGCAATAGTGTCTTACCTTTTACCACAGATGAGTAATCCCATGCTCTGTCAGAAGCCTGTCTTCTTCTGGGGACCTCATAGGTCTCCAATCAACAGCTGCACATGGATTCTAACAACTTCCTGGTCCTAGGAGGTGTATGTCAGAGCCAAGTGCTTTAGGTTTCACCACCATCCCACCTATCCAGGGCCCTTCTTACCAGAAGATCCTCCCATGATAATATTGATGGCTATACCTTTTAGTCCTCTATCCAGGAGGAAAGTGTCCATGGTAACAATTTATTTTGGATTTTGTTTTGTATGTATCTCTCCTCCCTCCCATTCCCTATGCCTCCAAACTCATTCATCCCTCTTATCTGCCCCTTGAATCATCTGCCTAGTATGTTTAGGAGGATATAAGCACTGCTTGTTTTTCTGTTTCACTTAGTATAATCTGCTCCAAGTCCATCTATTTTACTATAAATTTCATTATGTAATTTTTCCTTAGTGCTGAGTAGAATTCCATTGTGTATAGGTACCACATTTTCATTATTCGTTCATCAATGATAGACATTTTGGATGATTCCAGTTTTTAGGTATTGTGAATTGAGCAGATGCAAGCATGCTTAAGTATATATCTGTGCAGTGAAGAGTAGAGCCTTTAGGGTAGATGCCCAGTAGAAGAATGGCTGGGTCAGTTGTTAATTCAATGTTTATCTTCTTCACGAGTCTCCACATTGATTTCCATGGTGGCTGAACAAGTTTACACTCCTCCAGCATAGCTGAGTGTGCCTGTTTCCCTGCACCCTTACCAACATTTGTTGTCATTTGATTTTTCTAGCCTGCATCCAAAAGTGAGGCTACACCCATGAAAATACCTCTAAATTAACAATGATTATCCACTTTAACCCCTCCTGATCTTGCTCTCCATTGGACAATCTGTTTTTCATTTTTAGAAACAGTGAAAACCAAGGACAACTATAATATGCCAACAAGACAAAAACTGATAGCTGACTCCGTGACAGGAGATGAGCCACCCTCCACACAGCAGACCCAGCCCGGGTGAGATGAGTAAGTGAGCTGTTTCCATGGCAAATGTGTTAACCTGGGCCAGGGTGATGCAGGCAGACCCTGAGGATACAGAAAACCCACCAAAACAGAAATCAAGATGCTGTTGAGAACTCAAGACTGAAATAGAATTGAAGCACCCCACCATATGCCCAGGATCCACCCCCAGGGACTTCTCCTCCAGCCAGGTAGCTAGACACAGGATTTAATAAAACACCTGATTCGATGAGGGACACAGTGAGAAAACCCATCTCCATAAAGAATGACGGGCCTGAATATGTCCTTCATATGTAAAGGGAAAGATTCATCCATTCTTATAAACACCATTCTGGCATGTAATCATTGAAAATCATATTAATGTCACTTGATAAATTTATAAAATTTACTAAGACAATTGTCCTTCAGTAATCCTTGTTCTGTGGAAGGATTTGAACCAGGTTAAGAACAAGCAACCAGCTGTCAGCCATTCCCTGTGGGGAGGCGTGTTGTTCCAGCGCTCCCTTGGCACCACAAAGAATGGGGGTGCATGGGCTTCGGGTTGATGCTAATTTGCAGAAATGTATTCCATGTTTCACTCTCTAAACAAATTGGACTCTCAGTACAGAGATATGTGTCCCAATGCCACTTCAAATTAAAGGAATAAGAGAGGCAAATGATTCCAGAAACATTGAAATAAATATGCACACTTGAGGTTCCCCAGATTTTAGTCAGTACAATGCAATCATGGTAAGGTTAAGTGTTCTTTAGTGTTCCACCAGTTGCTGCACCACAAAACTTTTCAACATTTTTCCTAAGCATAAAATAACAGTTTGTCAGCTTGTATGTCTTTTATCCCAAAATGAACAGCACATAATAGTGCCACTAACGTGTTTGTATGAATTTTAAATCACCTCTTACTGCTTAACACTACCAAAAGACATAATGTCTAATATACAGTTAACTTAATCAGTGAATTTTTTTTTAAAGTAGAGTAATTTTTGTCATAATATGCCTTCAAAACTATGATATAGATAGCACCATTCTCCTGTGCTCTCCAGAGTGAGCTGCTCAGCATTGGTCTGATGGGAACTCAGGTTCTTAACTAAAATATGAACAATGACCAGTGCTGTTTCATGGAGCAGGAAAAGTCCTTTACTAACACTTCATTGTTCCTTTTGGCCTTCTTTATCTGCCCCTTAACCCCCCCCCCAGAATATTTAGTTACTTCTTTTGTTCTTTAAATTCTCTAAATGAAGCAACTTTTCAACCATTTCTAACTTTCTTGGAAGTTGTATAAAATTTAAATACAAGCCAAAACCTTAATGTCAGTTTTTGAGAACAGAGATGGCAGCAGAAGACGATCTTTTATAGGCACCTTCATTTAATGTGAGTTGGTGACTGACATTCAAATATTATTGTCCTTTTCTGAGGCAATCCCAACAGACTGGCCTTTTCTTAAGAGAGTGAGCAGACAGAAAGAGAGAGAGTTGGTGCGCCAGGACCTCAGCCACTGTGATAAAACTCCAGATGTGTGGGTCACCTTGTGCACATGTGTGACCTTGCACGTGTCTGGCTTACATGGGATCTGAGGAGTTGAACATGCATTCTTAAGCGTTGTAGGTAAGTACCTTAACTGCTAAGCCATCTTTCTAGCTCTTATGCTTATTTGTAACATTTGAAAAAGACAAAATTATTATCTATGCACATAGATGATAGAGAGATAAATACATATAGCTATGTTTGATAGATCAATCAACAGATCTGTCTGTCTATATATATATATATATATATATATATATATATATATATATATATATATATATATATATATATATAAAATCTCCATACTATCTCACTGATATGCTTGAGGAAACTTTAATGCTACATGGGAAATAAGAGGGCCTTTTGAAAAGCATGAAACACTGAATTTCTCATTTACATTAAGTATCAGAGATAAAGAGCATAATCTCTGGTTTTTCATTGTTAAGTGGGTAAATATGCAATTTGTTTCTTTACTGCATTTGGACAGTAATAAAATTTTAATGAAACCTTTCAGCCACATTTGGTTTGTCCCATATATTCGATCTTGTAATTCTCACCTTTAACATCTGAACAGAATCATCCTTTGCTTAAATTTAACTGATAAAACTACCAAATTGTATTCCAAAAATCATAAGAGAATGATCGAAAGGAATGAGTATTTATTAGAGCTTAGAATAACAAGCATAACTTTTATGAATGTTGCAGTTAGTAAGCCTGGATGTTAAATAATGTATGCATTTATAAAATGAGTTAATACAAAATATTTTAATTTAGTAACATAGTTGTCCAACAATTATTTTCATAAAATATATTTTAGTAGTAATATTCTAACTTAGTAGATCAATTTAACTATATACATGGGATTTTTAGTTTGTTCTCATAAATATTTTTTGTTTTATAATTTAATTTTAATTTTTATTTATTCATTTGAGAGTGACAGACAGAGAGAGAAAGAGGCAGATAGAGAGAGACATTGTGTGTGCCAGGGCCTCTAGCCACTGAAAACGAACTCCAGATGCATGCACTAAATTATGCATCTGTCTTATGTGGGTCCTGGGGAATCAAGCCTTGAACCAGGATCCTTAGGCTTTATAGGCAAGCACCTGACCACTGAGCCATCTCTCCAGCCCCAAGATATTTTCAAATCTACACAGTATAAATAAAAATAATCTTGATAGCCACTCAGTTTCAGGGAGCAGTTGTATGCAACATTATTCTTCAATACAGCAATGATGGAGAAAAAAGAGTGGAGAGAAAGAAGAAAAGGAAGAATAGAAAGGGACAGTGGAAGCAAAGGAAAGGAAAGGACATGAAAGCAAAAAGAAAGAGAAAGGAAAGGAAATGAAAGGCTGGGAAAAAGAGGGTCGTTACCCTCCTTAAAGGCAAACCTTTCTGCACCCTTCATTCGAGAACCCAAGAGTGACATGCCTGTCTCTGCTCAGTTCACACAGCCTTTTCTAGGACTGTGAAATGCTGCCTCTGCAGATACTCCTTAGCAACACTAGGCAGACTAAGCATTCCTCTGTGAAGAGCATGGTGGTGCTTCCATAGTTCTCCAGTGCCTCTCCTCACCTTGCGCCTGTGCTCACAAGTGTGTGAGAGCGTATTTGGATTGAAGGGAGGAAAGGACCCGTGCTCTTTCATCACTTGATTGGATGCACAGAACTGACTATGCTCTTAGTACGGTGCAGCTTTTGGCACCATCCATTAAAATACTCATGTAGCATATTTAAGTTTTATTCATAAAAATGTTAAAATTTCAGAGAGACAACCATAATCTGATAAAAATGGTTATAAGTGTCAATTCTCAAATTTTCCAGAAAATTAAAAAAAATAGTAATCTTGAGAAAACCCAATACCTTTCCACTCATTAGGCCAAGAATGACACCTATTTTTATTCTGTTAGAGATATCTGTGTATTTATTTGAGAGCTAGAGCCTTAATTTAAAAAAATGAGATCACAATTAATTTTGTTGCTGCTATTTTTTTTATATTTTATTTATTTGATGGAGAAAGAGGGAGAGAGAAAGAGAAAGAGGGAGAGAGAGAATGGGTGCGCCAGGGCCTCCAGCCAGTGCAAATGAACCCCAACCACATGTGCCCCATTGTGCATCTGGCTAATATGGGTCTTGTGGAATCAAACCTGGGTCCTTTGAAGGCAAATATCTTAACTGTTAAGCCATCCCTCCAGTCCTATTTCTGCTATTTTTAAGAAGTAAGAGGAAAAAATGACAAATCAATGAAGTATTTTTGTATTTCTCTAATTATTATTATATTCAAATGCATGCAGATCTGTTAGATTTGATATTTGTACTTAAATACTCTTGTACAAAAAATCTGCTTTTTTCTGTATGACTCTACCTCGAGTTTACAGGCTCATTTTTGAAGCAGCACTTTTGCTCCTCTCACTAATTCTTCCGTGGTTTCACATCGGCCCTGGGTGATGTATAAGAGGTACTTTATTTCCTTGGTTTATCTCTTGCTATGTTTTAGAGATAAAACTAGATTCCCCTTAAGGAGAATGACATCACCATAGCCTCCTACAGACAAACACTGACAATACTCAAAATGCATTAAAGCAGAAATACAGAACCTCCTCAGAGCAGAACACTAAAGTAGATGTAAAACACACCCAGCAAGGCTCAGGGTATTTTGTGGAATTAGGGGCAGAAGAGTGGAAGAGCCACAGGATCCAGAGACACTACCCCTCCCAAACAATGATCAACTGATGGCCTCATATCTCATTAACTGCAACCCCAGGGGGCTACCAGCAATCCCACTGTAGCAGGCCCTCAGTGGAATGGGGCAGGCAGAAGGGAGATCATGGTTCTAACATATAATATATCCATACAAATTTCTAATTAATAAAAAAATTAAAAATCTACTATTTTATAAAATTATGTAAATAACTTTAGCTCTGTATGTTTCAAGGCATTAAGATATGATGAGATCATTTAGTGGTTAAGGTACTTGCCTGCAAAGTCTAATGACCTGGCTTTGATTCCCTAGTACCCTAGTACAAAGTGGTGAATGTGTCTAGAGTTCATTTGAAGTGGTTAGAGGCCTTAGCTCCTCTCTCTCCTTATAAAAAAAATGAACAAAAAATAAGATGAGATACCTTACCACTATGAATTACAGTAAAAATCAGCACATGATCAATTAATCCAGAAAGGTAGTTAAATTTTCACAAATGTGTCACAATCCAGTATTATCAGGGAAATTCTCTGGTGCTAAGTAGCATCACCACCAGCAGCCTATTGCAGTGCAGGCTGGATTAACCACGTATTTGGCAAGACTGTGGTAGAGAAGAAGACATGGAGAAATGACCAATAGATGTTAGTGCATGGGTCTCACAAAACTAGTTTGCAAGTATAGCTGACCTTGACTTATACAAAATGTGGTAAACTTATTACTCTTGGCACCCCAGACTTACATTTGCTTCATTGATCAACATTGCAAATTATATACAGAATGAAATAAAACAATAAATTCCTAAGTTTTTATGCATATCACTAGAGGAGAGTAGAATAACCATAGTGGATTTTAGAAATGTAATGCAGGAAAATATTGTAAGACAATTTATCAATAAATGATTCAGGGATTTTTTTATTGAGGGATATAGTATCTAGTAATCATGAATCTTTTGTAAAACTTGAATGTTAATGATTGCAGATATCATATTCAGCATCATTCAAGTATAAAATATTTCAATCATTAAATATTTCACACTTGAAATGAGAAATTATTCTATGCAAACTATTATGCTAACATGTTAATATACGCAGTATAGTAGTTATTTTGCTAGATTATACACATCAGTATATGTTATTTTTTTCAATTGATAACTATTGCTTGTAAATGCTAATAATTATGAAAATCTCTGCTAATTTTCTAATGTATGGAGAGTCTCAATGTACCAATTTATAAGGATGTTATTTAAGTATAACTTTCATATTTTGTTTATGCACTTAGAGTTTACTCTTATTTCAGACCAATATAGTTGATAATCGAGACTCTTACCTAAAATAACTAGGTCATAATACTAAATTATTGAAGTATATGGGGTATGTGCTTTTAAGTCATGTTATTTTTCATACTATTGACTCTGTAATGACTTTGTCTTGAAGCTATGTATTCCAGAATGAAAGTTGCTAATCAGTTATTTATCAAGTAGGTAGAATAAGCCACTTAATATTCTTGTTTTTATTCCAGAAACCATGAGGAGGTAACTTTATGTGGCAATTAGTCAGGGTTTTCTAGAGGAGCAGAAACAAGAGAATAAACTGTATTTAAAGAGGAATTTAGGGCTGGAGTGATGGCTTAGCAGTTAAGTGCTTGCCTGTGAAGCCTAAGGACCCCGGTTCAAGGCTCGCTTCCCCAGGACCCACTTTAGCCAGATGCACAAGGGGACACACGTGTCGGGAGTTCATTTGCACTGGCTGGAGGCCCTGGCACACCCATTCTCTCTCTCTCTCTCAATCTCTCTCTGTGTCCCTCTTTCTCTGTCATTTTCAAGTAAATAAATAAAAATAAGCAGAAAATAATTTTAAAAACTCACTCCTCATTTTAAAAAAGTGGGGGTATTTACTGGATTAGCTCATGCAAGTCCAACAATAAAGCTTGCAGGGCCAAGAGTCAAGGAAACACGTAGCTGTTCCTTCCACATGCTGCAGCAGCCTGAATCCAGCACTGCAGGCCTGGAGGCTTCCTGGTGAGCAGCTGGTCTTCAGTCCACACTGGATGGCAACAAGCAACGTCAGCAGCCAGTTGGAGGAAGGGGCTTTTTTCCCAGAGCTTCCTTAGATAAACCCCTCCTCGTGGAGGGCCACCCACTCAGGGAGAAGGGTTCACTCTGGAGGGGAAAATTCCTGCTTCAGTTAATTCTTGCTGGAGGAGACCCAACCAAGAGGAATATCTGTGGATTTCTAATTGGATCAGGTTGACATCACAGCTTAAACACAAGTCCACACTCGTCAACTTGACACAAAGCAGCACCTCCTGACATCACCCTTAATTTCCAAATGAAGATAATATCAAGGTCATAATTCTGCCTAGCATGATATAACTATCCCACATACAACCAGAAATGCAAAATCTTCCCCCTAACACAAAGCAAGTTCCTTTGAGGGATGCTTAGCTTCTAACATAAGTTAAATATAAATTCCACAGCAGTTACCTCATGATATAATCACAATCAGTGTTAATTACAAAAAAGGACTGCATGTGAGGAATTAGATTCTGAGATGAGAAGGCTTCATTGGTTTATTCTTAAAAGCATAGTGTAGTCAAATGGTCTTTAGAGGAGAGACACAGAAGGTCACAGTCAGAGGAAACGGTTAGAGAACTGAAGCAGGGTTCGGAGTGGGGCCTAGTTGGAAAGGGTTGCTGACAATAACACACCCAGCCACGGCAAGCTGCGGGCACTGTAAGAAGCAGATCTTCCTCAATGTGGTGGATGATGCCTTGAATTTAATTGATAAGATCAAGTGAATGTATGGGGCTTTGTTAACGTGGATGTACAGTGGTATGCATAATTTCAGTTTCATTTCTCTATTTTTAACTTGAATATCATTTTAGTAGCTGGACATTTAGTATTATATAGTTCACAAATGAAAGCAAAGTGGACCAATGCTAAAATAAATGTTTACATGGTGATCAGTGTCACACTTGTTATCCTTTGATTTATGTGTCTGTATTAACTAAGCTTTGAGTTTTTAAAAGTGATTGTTTTTTTCTAGAATTTCCTCAGAATATAAAATTTTTGCTCCTCAGCTTGGTATTTTAGATTAGAAAACACTTTATTTTCTTACATAGAACAATTGTGGGGAATCGTATGTAAAAGTTCTTTATGGATATAAATGTTGCAAACATACAGCTGTCTATTATCTTTGTAATGAATTACATTATTGCAGTCACATTGGCCTTGCTGCTAGAAAGCACCTGACCAAGAGCAGCTTGTGGGTAAAGAGGTTGATTTTGGCTTATAGGCTCAAGGCGAAGCTCCATAATGGCAAGAAAGATGATGGCATGAGCAGAGGGTGTACGTCACCTCCTAGCCAGCATCAGGTGGATAATAGCAACAGCAGATTATGACAAACAATGGGGAGAGGAAGCTGACTATGACACCCATAAGCCCACCCCAAAGAGTACACCACCTATAGGAGGCTTGACTTTCCAATTTGCCATCAGCTGAAGGCTGAGCATTCAGGACATCTAAGTTTATGGGGACACCTGAATCCACTCACCACATTCGGCCCCTAGCCTCCATGTACTGAGAACCATGCATGATGTAAAATGCAATGTATTTAATCCAACTTCAAAAGTCGCCTTTTTTTGTTTTTTTTTTTTATCAATCCCAATGAAGTTCAAACATCCCTATAGATTAAGATCTTTTATATGAGACAAAAATGCCAAACAAGTCATAATGGCACAGAATAAACACTCAGGCTGCAAAAGATGGCATTGAGCATAGTGAAGAAATAGTCAACCAATACAAGATTTACACAGGGCAAACATCAAACTCTGTATTTCCAAGTCCCACAACTTTAGTCAGTGACAAATCTCCGAGTCTGATAATAATAACCAATGACAAGTCTCTGGAGCTCCAATTCTACCCCCTTAACTAGGTTACTCACAGTCCTGGAAAACTTCATCTGGTGCTGGCAGCTCTCCTTGGCAGCCATCCCATAATCCTGGCATCTCCACTGGGTCCACTGCAACCCATGCTTCATCCTCATGGCTCCACTGGGCTACATACAGGCAATCCAATAAACCTGCTTCATACTGCCTGTGGCCATTTCAAAAAAAAAAAAAATCACGTTGAAAATTCAATGGCCCACTCTTTCCAGAATTTGTTATACTCCATCATACCAGGTGGGCTGCCAACTTGTTAATCCAAGGGCAAATAAAGCAGACTTTGAAGAACAGGACACTCGTTCAGCATTCTGAATTCTTTCTTTTGTTCCAGCTGAGGTCTGATCTCAAAAGTTATAATCTCTCATACAATTGCAGCTTAATGGTCAGCAGTTTTAGTCTAAAGATTTCAGTTCTTTTTCTGTGTCATATCCCTCTGCTCACAACTGTCCTTTCTACACAATACAACCCTGAACAAGTTCTCAGGACATGATTATAGCCCAGTCCAGACAAAACTCATTCTCATAAGTGTAACCTCGCAGTCTGCAGTTTTTATAGCATTCCGATCTTTTAACTCTGATCACAATGGTCCATAGTCCACCAATCTGTACTTACAGCACTGCAAGGTGTTTATTAGTTCTAGGTCTCAAAACCTTCCACATTCTTCTTGAAAATCAGCTCCAAAAGTCCAAAAGCAATGCACTTGGGTTTCTAATCCCACTTCTTGGTATGGTGCCAACTTTACTGTTGCAGTCAGGTTCACATTGCTGCCAGAAAACGCCAGACCAAGAGCAGCTTGTGGGGAAAAGGGAGATTTATTTTGGCTTATAGATTGAGGGGAAGCTCCATGATGGCAGAGGAAAGTGATGGCATGAGCAGAGGGTGGACATCACCTCCTAACCAGCATCAGGTGGACAAGAGCAACAGAAGAGTTTGTGAAACGCTGGCAAGGCTATAGCACCCATGGGCCCACCCCAACAATATGCTTCCTCCAGATGGCTTTGATTTCCAACTTGCTCTCAGCTAGCGACCTAGCATTCAGGACCCATAAGTTCACAGGGACATTTGAATCAAACCACCACCTACATGAAATCAAGAGCTTTAACACTGAATGCTGCTGTAAAGATTTTAGCATGGGCCTGAGGTAAGATTATAATTTATGATGTAAAAACATGATATGTGCATCTTGTCAAGTTCTTTCCTTTCTACATACAGCATAAAGGATGCTAAACTAAATTCTGCTGTAAATGAGCTGCAAATACAGAGATTCAAGAAATATTTTATGATTCCACTCCATAACACATAAAAATTTAACAATTATTTAAAAATGCTCATTTCTGGACCTCAGGGATCTCCTCCCATGGGTTCCCAAGCGCAAGTCTGCAGAGGGCACCCGCCGGTCTCCGGCTTCTGGGAAGGGGGGCAGAGCATGCGCAGCTGGCTGGTGACTTACTGCTGGGTGAACTTGCCAGGCAGAGCTGGCAGAATAAGGCTTCTCACCTGAGCGCACAGGCACACGCGCTGTGAGGCGGGGCTAGCGGGGGAAAGGTGTGCCGCGCTCGTCACAAGCAAGGCGCTCAGGCCCGGGCGGCTCCGCGTGTGGCATGTCATAGTGCCACACGGTGTGAACATCTTGCCACAGACATTGCAGGGGAAGGGCCTGGCAGCCAGTGTGTCTTCCCATGCTGCCGAAGAGTAGCTGGGTCCTTGTCGGTCTTCTCGCAGATGGAACACTGAAGGGCCTGGCCTCGGAAGCGCAGGCTGCGCGGGGTGCCCACAGGTCCGCAGCCTCCCCTGGCTCTCCGCTGCCCAGCTCCAGGCACCCCGACCCTGATGAACAGCTCCTCCCGTGCGCGTCTCCACGTGAGCTCTGACGGGCTCAGAGCTGGGGAGCCTCGGCTTGGGGCACACACACATACAGGTTGTCTCCATAGGCTGCCGCCTCCTAGCCTTCTTGTGGGTATACGTAGGGGGCACCGGCATGACCACTGCCCCCCTCACTGCCACTGCCCACTGTCCTCACTGCCATCCTTGCCATTCTCCTCCTCCTCCCTGCAGGGGCACGGGGGCTCCCCTAGGGCCCCCTGGGGCCACCTCCACCAATGTTACTGGTCAAAATGTCATTGGGACCCTTATCCCCCAGCCCCTGTCTTCCTTGGCCGGTTTCTCTCCGATCAAAGGAGGACCCAGCGGCAGGTTCCTGTTTGCTGGTTGAATGTCGGAAGCTCCTCTGGGGCTGCCGGCCCTGGTTGTCCTCGGTGCCCTCCAGATGCACAGGCTCATCACGGGTGCCCTCCAGCTCGGTGTAAGAGGCGCTGTTGGCAACCGGCTGGACAGAGGCCGAGGGCGCGAGTCACGCGGGCCACCGCTCAGCTGGGCTGGGTCATCAGGAGTGAGGACTGGGCCAGGGGTCCTGGGAGGCAGAGGCGGACTCCGAACTTCAGGACCTGGGAGCAAAGTCCCCTCACCCAACTGCGTCTGTGCCACGTAGGATTGTACCCACCTTAGTATTGTATCAGGCCTTTTCTGTATAGTACTGAGAAAGCAAAACACTAGTTTCTTATTAATGATTTTAAGGGTTGTTGGGTTCAGGCCGCATTAACATACTGGTTTTCTTTTCTTTTTCCTTTGTTTCCATGTGATGCATGCTTGCGAGTGTGTGTGTGTGTGTGTGAGTGTGTGTAAATTTTAAGAGCCTCACAAGTAAATCAGGCAGTAGCAGTCCAAGGATGCTTACAGTTCTCTGCTTTAGTCACTTAATTCCTGAATGTTTCGGAGAAACAGAAAATAGCAAATATCACATAGGAAAGAGAATGAAAAAAAAAAAAAAAAGGCTCATACCCAAATTCACAGAACCTGTTTTTTAAACCAAAGCACATTTTGAATGACTATGAAACCTCGGTGGGCTCAGAAAATATATACTAATATGTTTATCTCATCGTTTACATAAAGAGGAAAAATGGTTGAACCTGGAACAGAACATTCTCAGTGAACTTACCCAATCATAGAAAAAAAAAAAATCGCCACATAGTCTCACTCATCTATAGCAACTAACCTGAATCTACCCAAGACCTTACACACCCAGCAAGCACCTCATGGACTAGACACTAGGATGGATGGGGAGGGAGGGGAGGGCATCAAAAGAGTGGGAAACACAAATCTAAACCCAAAGGCAATGGTACCATAAATTTCTACTTCCTAAAATGCAGACCAAATGGCTGAACCTTCACCAGGCCCTTACAAGGAACATCTGAACCACAAGATACTGGAGAGGGTAGGATCACGGCTAACCTTAATCTTGTAAATCTTCCTTCCCTCCCACTCCCTCTTTCTCTCTCTCACTTCTCTCTAACTCTTGTATATTAGTTATCCTTTTTCCTCATTTTCTTAGTGGGCACTGACCTGTAACTCCCAGTACCAGAATGGGGATAGCATCCATAATGAGCTTTTGATCAGAGAGACCCACAAGTTTTTTCTAAAAGACAGACAGATTTCTGTCAGAGTACTTGATGACCCATCAAAGGTTAGTGGTACGACCCTATTGCTGAAGACACCATATGCAGTTGACACGTAAAATGGAATGGCATGGCTGGAAGCTAGAAGAGAGTCAGTCAGAGCGTCTATTGTCAGAAGGTGCTACATGGGCGATGGGGAAAATGACCAATATCTGTCCAAGTAACTCATGGTCTAACCTACTTAGCAGCAAATAACCTGTTGTGATGCCCACACAAGTGCAATATTGGCACACAGCCATGGTGGGGAACCAACTGCTCTCGATTTGGCTAACTGATCCCCTCAGTGGTATGGGACCCATAGCTGGAGCTGGGAAACAAGTCAGAAACATATTCAAACCTAAGCCCACTCTCCAATATCAAGCTACCATCAAGCATGTGCTATAAGAGGGCCTACACCTATTAAACTCTCTTTAAAACAAGTAAGGGTTATCTCATTTGTCCTGGTGCTAACTTACTCTCTGTTGGAGAATCTGCTTCTCTTTTTCAGATAGATGCAGATCCTAAGAAGAGAACCACCCCATCATACCTCAAAAGGGCTGAAACTAAGAAAAATTGGCAAAACAAGCAAGGATGCTGTTTTCCTGATGATTTGGATACCAGCACAAGGGGGAAGGAGACCAACACAGAGAAAAATCAACTCCTACCGAATCAGAGAGCCAGAGCCTCAGAGGCCCCCAATACCTCATCACTGAAGTAGACCAAAAATGAACCCAACATGTCTCAGTGAAATTTTGTGGAAGAGGGTGTGGAAAGAATGCAAGAGCCACCTGTTGGGTCATGATATGCAGAGACATTTATCTTACCCATAACTGTGGGCTAACTCCACAATGCACGACCCATATACCTCAGCAAGGATGGGCCAATGGGGAGGGGGTAGGTCACAGATGAGCCTAATAACAGTACCAAACAGACTATATTTGGTGAATACAAAACTAATTAATAAAAAAAAATTTTAAAGATCCTGGGTTTGATACTTAGCATTGCAAAAAAAAAAAAAAAAGAAAAAAATAATAAACTAAATAATTGCAATATTCACAACTACTTTAAAAAAAAAAGCTCACTGTGGATGATAGCCACCTGCTGGTACTGGGTTTACAGGTAAGTACCCACTTAGAGAAGGAAGAAAAAGATAACTAATATAAAAGAGTTAGAGAGAAGAGAGAGAAAGAGAGAAAGAGAGAGAGAGAGAGAGAGAGAGAGAGAGAGAGGGAGAGAGGCTATAAAAGATTAGGGTCAGTCATTCATTTTACCCTCACCAGTGACTTGTGATTC
Organism: Jaculus jaculus; assembly: GCF_020740685.1. Classification (NCBI taxonomy): domain Eukaryota; kingdom Metazoa; phylum Chordata; class Mammalia; order Rodentia; family Dipodidae; genus Jaculus; species Jaculus jaculus. The sequence goes on along the minus strand of NC_059105.1, from coordinate 171,766,098 downwards.
AGGTATTCCCTGTAAGAACCTGGTGGAGGTTCAACCATTTGGTCTGCCCTTTAGGATGCAGAATTTTATGGTACCATTGCTGTTTGGGCCTAGTTTTGTGTCCCGCACCCCTCCCTTTCCCTCCCCTCCCTCCCTACCCACCCTATTGTTTAGTTATTGAGATGCCTTAGATCATTCTCAGTGAACTCACCCAATCACAGAAAGTTAAACGCCTCATAGGCTCACTCATTTTATAGCACCTAACCTGAATCTACCCAAGATGCCAACATACCCAGCAAGCATGTCATTTTTTAAAATTTTATGATGATTATTCTTGTCAGAAATTATCTTATTTCCACTAGTACGGAACTTGATTGGTAATTAACAATCACTGTTATGATTTATAGATTGTAAATAACCATTGGAAATTTTAATGTTGCTCCCAGACCAGAGTCAGAGGACAAGTGAATCAAACTCATCCTTGATATTTAATCCATTAAAAAAATGAATGGTGAGAACTAAATTCCAGGTCCAGTAATCAAAGCAAAACTTGTTCCTTGAACATGGGTTAAATTGCAAAACAGATAAGGGTATTGCATCCTAAGAAAGGTAACAAAAACTACACATATCACATTATGCTTTTTGGAGAATTTTAATATTAGCATTTAAAGTTATAATGATTGATATTTTTCCATTTTTTCCTTCCTATTTCTAACTTAGTTATCTTTCACACATTCATCTGGAAATAAATGTGAAGCTGGGTTCATTCACACACTTGGTTTGAAGTGAAGTTAAAATTTCTCTTGAGTAATTCACTAGAATATTTACAATTTTTACGTATTTATTTGGAATTAGAGAGAGAGAGAGAGTACGGATGAGTGAAAGAAAGAATAAGTAAATATGAGCATACCAAGGCCCACAACCACAAAAAGCAAACTCCAAAGGCAGGCACTGGGCTCTAAGCAGGTACCATAGGATGGAACTTTTGTTAGGTTTTGCAGACATGCACCTTAACGCTGATCCATCTCTCCAGCCTTAGAATTTCATGAATTGTCACTGCATTTTATTTTAGAAAATTAAGAGCTCTTTAAACAGCAGACAGTGCATAGGTATTACATTCTTTGAGTTTTTTTTTTTTATAAATTTTTTATTTATTTATTTGAGAGCGACAGACACAGAGAGAAAGACAGATAGAGGGAGAGAGAGAGAATGGGCGCGCCAGGGCTTCCAGCCTCTGCAAATGAACTCCAGACGCGTGCGCCCCCTTGTGCATCTGGCTAACGTGGGACCTGGGGAACCGAGCCTCGAACCGGGGTCCTTAGGCTTCACAGGCAAGCGCTTAACTGCTAAGCCATCTCTCCAGCCCCTGAGTTTTATATATTATTAAATCTTGATTATGCTGGTCAAAAAACCTTCTATCTTTTCAGTAAAACTAAATCATGTAATGTAGAAGAAAAAATATATTGATATACATACATATATGTTATATACATTTAAACTAATTTTCCCCAATGTTACAGTCATACAATTTTTCATATATATCATTATATAATTATTTATTATTTTAGTTTACTAAGAGACAGATATAATAAAAGCAGTTGCATATATCTGTATCATTATATTGATTCCTGTGCTTCCGCAATGTGATCTGAAAATTGCATAGTAAAATGGAGATAAAAAAGAGATATTGGGGCTGGAGAGATGGCGTAGCAGTTAAGCGCTTGCCTGTGAAGCCTAAGAACCCCGGTTCGAGGCTCGGTTCCCCAGGTCCCACGGTAGCTAGAGGCACAAGGGGGCGCATGTGTCTGGAGTTCGTTTGCAGAGGCTGGAAGCCCTGGCATGCCCATTCTCTCTCTCTCTCCCTCTACCTGTCTTTCTCTCTGTGTCTGTCGCTCTCAAATAAATAAATAATTTTTTTTTAAAAAATAGATATTGTAGTGTTGTTTTCCACATCACTAAGCTTATGTTGTATATTTATATAACATACTCTTTCTAGTCCATATATATATATATATATATATATATATATATATATATATATATGTTTGTAACTTGCTTAATTTAACATCTTTTATATTTATTTTATACCTTTACAGTAGTTTTACATCAGGATATTTAATAATGAATTCTCATTATGTATAAAAGCATTTTATTGATTGTGTTTCCTTCTTTACACAATGTTCTAGAGATACTCAGAATTCTTCAATATCTATCAACTACCAAATTTTAAAATAAGTTCTTGACTTCATAAACAGGAATTGAATCATGCTCTGTGTACACCTTTCATGTTTTATTTATTTTATACCTTGAAGGTTGCTTTGGATAGGCATATTCATTAATGAATTCTCATTATGTATAAAGGCTACCGTTTTTCCACGATCTGCTAGACATACTTCAAAGTCTCCAGGCTTTAACAACTATCAATTTTTTTAAATAAGGTTCTTGACTTCTCAAATAGGAATTTTTATGCTCTGTGCTTTTTTTAAAATAATTTTTGAAGGCATTGGAATTTCATATTATACTAAAAATAATATTATATTTTATTTGAAGATAATGACTATAGAACTTTAAGACTCAAGAAGAGGAAACATTTTTAAAGTGTGGGTGGAGATCAGAAAGCACTTTCCTAATTCCTGAAAGCCTCTTAAATAGTGATCACTTTAATGAAAACCCCAAAATAAGCAAGAGCTCAAATGTCCTGAAAAGTTTAATAGACTATAAGAAATAGCAAAGAACATTTATTTCAATTTATCTATTTTTTGATGAATCCATTAGAGGAAATAAATTCTTAAGAGGATTTTAGAGCATGTTATTATTCTCAAAACTGCTAATTATCCCTGCATGACACCGGGTTAATAACATATATACTATACAGCCTCACTTTAATCATCTGGATAGAAGAACTGATCACAGGCAATACCAAAACACTTACTATGATTCCTGCTGATGGGCTGGGTTTTGAAAATAACTGAACAAAGTTCACTGCAATCATGTTCAATTTAAAAGTTTATCCATTTCATTCCTTCAGAATTCGTTTCAGTCTGTGTTGAATTCTTGCTTGAAACTTCCACATCTTAGAAGCTTATTTCTGATTCATCTTTTATGTGCCTAAAATCACCTTAATTGAAGATAAAAAATATGGGTACTTCTAAATAAATAAATTGTAAGATTCTTTAATATTTCTAATAACATATTCAATTCACGGAAGGCAGTTAAAACATGTTACGAAATGCAGGAAAAGAAAAACGCTGCCTGCATAAAAGCTTACTAAGATAATCACAAGGAAGTTTAGAGTCTGCATGAAGCCTGAAGGAGTCTACCCAATTAAATTCCGGGGGTGATTCTCAACTGAATATTTTAGTCATGAAGAATTCTCATTTTGTCAGGTTACAGGAGGCCACTCCAAGTTTTGTTTGAGCAAACAAAAGCCATTAGCATTTCCTAACACAAAGGCAGCGCACAGCTTCCCGGGTGCATGCTGCGCTGTCTCCTCTGCGCCCAGAGCAACCTGCCTGCCTGCCTGCCGCACAGTTGTCTGGAGCGGGAACTGATCAGTCACAGGCCTCTCCTGATGCCCTTCTTTGAAGAGAACCTTGTCCTTGCTTTGCCATGTTGTGCTGTCCTTGGGCTTTCTGTCAGTTACTACCACATGCCTGAGAAAAACAGGTCCATTCTGGAGAAAAATCTCAGGACACATGGCTCTACATTTACCAGTTCTTTAAACTTGTACCTTTTCCCCAGCTGGTTTCCAGTTTGGGATGTCAGGAGTGTGTGAATGACTGGGCTCCTCAAATCTTAGCGAGGCCTCTCCTTGCAACACCGCATCTCCATTTAGCAGGACATGAGTCCTGGGCCAGGTTAGGTCACTGTCACATGTCAACTTTCCCAGGAACCTCAGGTTGTGCAGGCACACCCCACCCACGTGCCAGCCTCGGGCTCTTGAATGGCTAAAGGCTTTGCTTACTTCTTGGTTGTCAGATTTAAGTGGCTGGAAATATGATTTTAGAATGTGATATTGCCTGGGTAATACTCACTTGAAATTAACTACTGTGGTGGGTTGATTCAGGTGTCCCCCACAAACTTACATGTTCTGAATGCTAGTCTCCCCAGCTGATAGCAATTGGAAATTAAAGTCTCCTGGAGGTGGTGTATTGTTGGGGGCGAGCATATGGATGTTATAGCCAGTGTACCCTTGCCAGTGTTTGGCACACTATCCTATTGCTATTGTCCACCTTATGTTGGTCAGGGGGTGATGTCCGCCCTCTGCTCATGCCATCATTTCCCCCTGGCTTCATGGAGCTTCCCCTAGAGCCTGTAAGCCAAAATACACCTCTTTCTTTCCCACAAGCTGCTTTTGGTTGGGTGATTTCCACCAGCAATGAGAACTTGACTGCAACAACTACTCTAAAAATGACAATAAAGCATGTAAGCTATAATAATGTTTACAAAGAGTCAATAAATATGTGTTGTCTATTGTTTAATATATTTTTCACGTTGTAGTGGATACTGGGGATACTCTAAACACAACAAAGGGTAAAGAAACAAAGGGTGGTTGAATAGTCAACACTCAATGAGGCATCTCTATCACCTCCTCCAAGGCTTAGGGAACACTACAGAGGAGAGGATGGATGGAATGAAAGAGCCCGCTGGTAGCAAGGACAACTTTGGGACAATAACCTCCAACGTGAAGCGATCATTGCATTTATGACTTCTCAGTGGCTGTCAGCTGTCATTGCCTCCTGAGACCAGCACAATGTTAAACTCATCAATATTGTGACCTAGATGAAGGAACATTAAAATAGAAGAGAGACAAGTCATAAACAAGGTAGACCATGAAATTTAGATAGCAAAGGGAATAAAGAAGGTAACAGGAGAAGAATAGAATCAAACTAAAATATGTTCTTTTAGGAACACAATAAATCAATAAAATAATAAGCAAAATAAGACGATACTTTGATTGTATAATCTTATTGACTAATTCTTTTTTTCTTTCCTTCTGTCTTTCTTTCTTTTTTTTTTTAAATTTAATTTATTAGTTTTCATTTCAGTGAATACAGGCAGTTTGGTACCATTATTTAGGCTCATCTGTGATCTACCCCCTCCCATTAGACCCTCCTTGTTAATGAAAATGGGTCGTGAATTGTGGAGTTAGCCCCCAGTTATTGGTATGACAAATGTCTCTGCAAATCATGATCCAACATGTGATTCTGACATTCTTTCTGCCCCCTCTTCCGCAAGATTTCCCTGAGCCATGTTGGGTTCATTTTTGGTCTGCTTCAGTGCTGAGGTGTTGGGGGCCTCTGAGGCTTTGGCTCTCTGATTTGGTAGGAGTTGATTTTTCTCTGCATTGATCTCCTTCCCCTTTGTGCTGGTATCCGGTTCACAGGAAAACATCACCCTTGCTTATTTCACCAGTTGTCCTTAGTTTCAGTTGGGCCCCTTTTGAGGTATGTTGGGGCAGCTCTCTTCTTAGGATCTGCATCTATCTGGAAAAGAGAAGCAGATTCTCCAACGGAGAGTAAGTTAGCACCCGGAAAAATTGAGATAACATTTACTTTTTTGATAGACAGTTTGATAGGTGTAGGCCCTCTTATACCCCGTGATTGATGGTAGCTTGATATTGTAGAGTGGGCTTGTGTTTGGGTATGGTTCTGACTTGTTTCCCAGCTCCAGCTAAAGGTCTAGTACCACTGAGTGGATCAGTTAGCCAAATCAAGAGCAGTTGGTTCCTCACCGTGGCTGTGTGCCACTATTGCACTTGTGTGGGCATCACATCCGGTTATTTGTTGCTAATTAGGTTAAACAATGTGTTGCTTGGACAGATCTTGGTCATTTCCACCAGTCACCTATGTAGCGCCTTCTGGCACTAGACACGCTACTGTCTGGGGACTGACTCTCTCCTGGCTTCCAGCCATGTCATTCCATTTTACACGTCAGCTGTGTATGGAGTCTTCAGCAATAGGGTCTTACCACTGGCCTTTGGTGGGTCATCAATTACTCTGAAGACCTTGTAGGTTTCTCTGATCAAAAGCTCACTGTGGATGGTAGGCCCAAGCTGGAAGTGGGGGTTACAGGTCAGTGTCCACTAAGAAATTGAGGAAAAAGATAACTAATATACAAGAGTTAGAGAGGAGAGAGATAGAGAGGAGAGGGGGAGAGGGAGGGAGGGAAGATGTAGGAGATTTAGTGTGTGTGTGTGTGTGTGTGTGTGTGTGTGTGTGTGTGTGTGTGTATGAAGTTATTTGTACCAATTAAATTTCAAAAGGTTTCTTTCTTTTTGAGAGAGACCTTCCCTATGTAGTCGTGGTACTCAAATTCACTTTGATCATGTTTCTATCTCACCTCCCAAATGCAGGAGTTATAGGCATACACACCTATGCTCATTCTTAAAATATTTTATTTGTTTGTTTGAGAGAAAAGAAAGGGAAATGGGTATGCCAGGGTCTCTAGCTGCTGCAAACGAACTACAGAGGCATTTGTCATCTTGTGCAACTGGCTTATTTGGGTTCTGGGTAATTGAATCTATGCCCTTCGGCTTAACCACTAAGCTATCTCTAGGGCCCTCCATAAATCATTTTGTAATCTAATTTTAAATTGTAATTTCAAGTAACAAAGTTGATGGATTTTACATTTATACATAAACACATGCCAAATATTAGTGGTTTTGTCCCAGCATCTTCTATTATTTTAAATACAACACTTCCTGTTTGGCCATTTTTCTCTCCTTACTTTCAAAGGAATTTGAAAAAAGTAGAGAGGCTTGAATGGCAAGACAATTACATTTCACAAAAGATTTTAAGAAAATTATGATAACTGAAATAAAAGAATTGTATGTTCATATCTTTGTAAAAATAGTTAACAGCTTGCTTCTTGATCTGAATACAAGATTAAATTAGTAAAACTGTGCTATGGAAGGAGGATTGTATTTTATTAACAGTATCCTACCCTAAAAATGGCACTAAAGAAAAGTTATGGTGGTGGGAAAAGGTTTGAAATAGCAAATACTTCTTTTTCACTTTTGTTCCTCAGTTTATAGTGAGTAGAAGTAGGATGATTTGCAAATATTTGTTCCCAAAAAATCATAAAACTCATGGGTTCTAATGAAAAATAATAACTTCACAAAAAGAATTGTGTTCAATTTAAATTTATAAAATGAAAATCTATTCCTATACTTTGTCAAAAATGTAGACTAAAATTTAGAATGTAATTTCACAGTTTTTACTTTCCTTATTTAACAAAAGAAAATTTTGAATGCATTTATGAAGATGTTGAAAGTGTATACAGGAAAAACGCACACACACACACACACACACACACACACACACACACGGACTTAATACACATGTCCTAATGTACTAAGAAAATAGAAACTTTAATGATCTAATTTCTCTTAGAGTGGCTCATTGTTTTAGTGAGTGTTATGTTCTCTTTGTATCTGCTTAGGATATAATTTAAATGACTTACTAAAAAACAGTATTTCTCAAAATTTATGAATATAAGCCCTGGTGAGTGACTAATTTGAAAATTATATCAGATTTTATTTTATTTTTTTCATCATATTTTAAGTCCAAATTCAATATAACCTAAATTTAAAACTCTAAAAGAAAATGAAAAGGAGAATTTATTAGAATTACCCATGCATACTCAAGAAGAAAAAAAGAGTTTTAAGGATAAATAAATAAAAAGTCATGACAAGAAATGTGAACCTGTAACTGTTTCGAATGAATAACCTAAAATTATAAAACTTAGGACTACATTTGCATTTGTATGGAAATTCAGCTTGATATTCTCTGATTCCCTTTGGTGAAATATTATCAACTTGTCTTCTCTGAGGTAAATTATTATTTCAAATTATAACTATCTGTAAAATATCATACTTTTGATTTTTGATGTGTATAAATAACTTTTTGAAACTTGATTTTTCTCACCCAAACATGATTTTTAAATGTATCAATTATGAAACAAAAAATGTGGATATGCCTTCTACAATGTCAAGGTACGTACTTAATTTATAGCCTAATTTTTGTTCTGATATTAGATGCATATGCATCCTGGATACAAATGAAAATGTCTATCTAGAAGTATATTTTGTGGTTAATATTATATTTTTTTTTAATTTTGCCAAGATGGCCATTAATAAAACTCAGAATTAATACTATTACAAAAAATGGACTCAAGGCAGAAATAGTGGCACACACCTTTGTTTACATCACTTGGGAGGCAGAGGTAGAAGGATCGCCATGCGTTTGAGGACACCCTGAGACTACATAGTTAATTCCAGGTTAGCCTGGACTCTTCCTCAAAAAAAAAAAAAAAAAAAAGACTCAAGATCCAATTTTCACTAATCCTCAACAATCAATTACGGTAGTATAATTTTTGCCTAAGTATAGTTCATTGTTTCTCTTTTCATTTCAATGAACTTCAACAAGGTCAAATATGTAAATACATGAACACATATATTCTTTTTTTTAAAATATATTTTGTTCATTATTTATTTATTTATTTGAGAGCCACAGACAGAGAGAAAGACAGATATAGGGAAAGAGAGAGAATGGGCATGCCAGAGCTTCCAGCCACTGCAAATGAACTCCAGACGCATGCACCCCCTTGTGCATCTGGCTAACTTGGGACCTGGGGAACCGAGCCTCGAACCCGGGTCCTTAGGCTTCACAGGCAAGCACTTAACCACTAAGCCATCTCTCCAGGCCATTCTTTTTATTTTAATATTTATATCCATCTTAAGTGAGAGACAGAAAGGCAGTGAAATAGGGAGAGAGAATGAATGAAATTGGGCATCAACATGTCAGCGCCTTTGGGCACTACAAACCAACTCCAGACACATGTGCATTTGTCTTTACATGGGTACTCGGAAATTGAACCCAGGCTGTAGAGGTTGCAAGTAGTGCCTTTCACCATTGAGCAATCTCCCCAACCACACATTTTCTTTACTAATGCATTTCTTCTGTTTCTTTATAGCTAATTTACAAAGCCTACTTAGATGTATTGAATCCTATCATTTTTCCTATTCTTACACAATAGAAGTATCTCTTTTAAAAATATATCTTATTTATTTATTTATTTGTTTCAGAAAGAGAAAGAGGAAGAAAGAGAGAAAGAGCCAGATGGAAAGAGAGAGAGAATGGGCATGCCAGGATCTCTAGCCACTTCAAACGGACTCCAGATATATGTGCCCCCTTGCATCTGGCTTTCATGGGTCCTGGGGAATCAAACCAGGATCCTTTGGTTTTGCTGGCAAACACCTTTATTGATATGCCATCTCTCCAGCCCAGAAATATATTCTTTTTAAGTTATCATTAGTCCTTCAATTATATTAATATAAAATTTAAATTTATTGTTTTACATGTAGTCTAAAATATGTCATTTTTCAGTAATGACTAATAAATTATTTTCTCTGTTTGAATGATCTTATATTATGGTTTGTATGGTTTTTTGTCATATAGAAACACTATAGGGTGTGTAGTTAAAATTGTTCAATATCATAAATGAAGGATGCTATCTCTTTCCTAATGACTTGGATCATTACTTTTCTCACATAAACTATTGTAATAAGGTTTCTGCGTCTTTTTATACCATCTGCACAATTCCATTAAAGCACAGTGAGATTTTAGTGCCCAAGCCATACTATTTTATTTATTTAGTTTTAATTTTTATTCTTTTACTTTTATAGTGTGTGTGTGCATGTTTGTGTTTTGCATGTGGGCATGTTTATGTTATATGAGTTCATAAACATGCAATCGAGGCATACATGTAGAGGCCAGAGGACAACTTCCAAGTTTTATTCCTCACCTTAGTTCACTTTGAGGGAGGTATCTTGTTCTCCTTGCTGTTCATCTCTATGTGCAGCTGCTCTGCTCCCATTGCACCATCATCTTGCTGTCGTTATGGTAGTGAGCTCGCATGGCAGATGAGTGGTCCTTGCATATGTGATCTTGTCACTGTGCTATCATGTACCTCACTCTTTTACATTATTATTGTTTTTGTTGCAACATTTTTCATATTAATTAACTTTGCTTATTATTTTCCTTATATTATTTATTTGTGTGTTCTGTATTTACAACTTTTCAGACATTTGTGTTAGGCTTTCCTTGCATGTTTTCACCTGGAACATACTAGTAATCTATAAGGACACAAAGCTATGTGGTGATAGCCTCTTTAGTACCTGATCTTTCAGGTTTATATTTGTACACATACATGTTTATGTAGCTTCTAATGATATGACCTATGTGTACATATTCTATGATAGTAAATATACTCTTATTTATATATTACAGGTATTTTCTTATGACATGTAATATATATATGTATATATATATATATATATATATATATATATATATATATATATATACATACATATATATGGTACATATTTTACATATTATATATAATATAAGATATATATATATACACATTAGAGTGCTTAAGAATATATAATTGAAGCTATAAAATATGTTGTTAATAGGTTAAATATATGTTCTGACTTCTAAACTAATTTATGTTAATAAGATTCTCAAAAATATTTTTAAATTTTAAAGTCTTGTCCCAAATATTTTTTTCTCAGGAAAACTTTAGAAGTGCCAAATAAACGCAATCCTTAGATTAGTCCACTTTAAAATGCCTACTTTTATTTCGTATTAACTGACATAAAAGCAATAAAAAAATGGAAAAAAACAAGTGGATCAATATACTAATATACATTTCAAAAAGCTAGTATGGGTATTTCACATTAAGTAGTTTAACACAATGCTTGAGAAATAATCCCCTATCAGTATGTTGCTTAAGAGGTTAGGTAGTTTAAAGGTGTCAAATTTGAAACTGATTTTTGACAAGTTCCATAAATATATAGACTATATACTATGGTCACCATGGTGGTTTGATTCAGGTGCCCCCATAAACTTAGGTGTTTTGAATGCTAGATTTCCAGTTGATGGAGATTTGGGAATTAATACCTCCTGGAGGGAGTGTATTGTTGGGGGAGGTCTTATGGGTGTTACAGCCAGTCTCCCCTTGCCAGTGTTTGGCGCACTCTCCTGTTGCTATGGTCCACCTTATGAGGGCCAGGGGGTGATGTCCACCCTCTGTTCATGCCATTGTTTTCCCTGCCATCGTGGAGCTTCCCCTTGAGCCTGAAAGCCAAAATAAACTTCTCTTTCCCACAAGCTGCTCTTGGTTGTATGATTTCTACCAGCAATTTGAAACTGACTGCAACTGTCACAATCCCTTCTTACCACCCACCCTTCACCCTCACCCACTCCTTCCATCGAATCCCTTCTCCTTTCCAAGCAGCCTGTTTTCTATTTTGATGTCATAATCTTTCCTCCTAGTATGCAAGTCTCCTACAGGTAGTATCACCAACGTGAGGTCATGAATGCCAAGGGTACTTTGTGTCTGTATGAGAACACTGTAAGCACCACTCCCCTTCCTTTTGCTCTTTGTTCTTTATACTACATCTGTTGCTTTGATCCCTGAGCCTTGATGGGTATGATAGAGATGTCACACTTAGTGCTGAGTACTCCATTGTCCCTTCTCAGCATTATGATGAATTTTGAGTCACACCAGTGGTCACACTATCTGAAAAGAGACACTTCTGTAACCAAAAGTGAAAGGAGCACTAATACTTGGGCAAAAGCATATGCACTTAAGGGGTAGTTTAGTGGGCATAATATATGCATTTAGCCAGACAACACTACTTGCTATTCTTCTTAGATTTATGACTCCACAAGTCATGGGCTTTTGAATAGGTTTTCAGACCAAAATTTTCTACTGTTTATTGGACCTCTAGTCCAATCAGAGAGAAGTGGCTCTTTGGGCCTGCCTAGCCAGATGTAGACCTTAAAGTCTACACTACTGGGTAATACCACTGGTGATTTTTCTCTCCCAAAAGACTGTGCTACATAGCTCTTTCTAGAATTCTGACAGGTAGTCAACTAGGAGTAGGTTTCCAGCTCAGCTCTAGCTTGATTTTTCAGTGTCCTGCCACCCAAGCATGTGGGGTCTTCAGCAATATGTTCCCACCATCTAGTTCTGATGGGAAACAAAGAGCTTTGGCAATGGCCTGCAATGTTTTGGGGACACCAGGGCCCTCTGACCACCAACTCACTGGAAGGTTTTCCACCTCTAGCACTGATTTTTTTTTTTTTCCCTAATATCAATCTGTGTCTTCTGGGAGCACCTCTATCCATGTCCATAGGACACTTCTGTCAAAACTCCTTCTTATCATATATATTAAATATATATTATTGGCCAGTAAGAAGTAGGTTTCAATTTGGCTTATTCATAACACCTTGAAGTTTGATTAATCTTCCTCCTACTCTTTCATTCTTCTATCCTTTCCCCTGACCCCACTAAGACCATTGATCCCCCAGTAATCTGATGTGAGAAAAGAATATTGGAAAGATGTCTCAAATTTTGTTTCACTAAAATTTTGCTACATGTGATACATTTTCCGCATTGTAACAAGTATCAATTTGTTTCCAAAAAGATATCTATACATGAAACAGAATTAAAGACAAGTGAGGGGACCTGGGGATATATATAGCTCATTTTGTTGAGTACTGGCCTAGCATGCATAAAGCCCTGGCTTAGATGCATGTCACCACATAACACATCGAATCTTAGTAGCCATACCCATGGATATAAACCTCAGCATTTTGCAAAATGAAACAAATGATCAGAATTTCAAGATTATTCTCAACCACATAAGAAATGAGGTTGACCTCCCTGCCTCCATGACCTATGTGAGACCTCATTTCAAAACAAAATAAAAACCATGTAAAATACCAAAACTTACAATAAGCATCATTTTATTAGTGGAAAGATGGAAATGTACCAAACATGGTACTATTTAAAATTGAATCAATGGATATCCTGGGCATGATTATTATTATTTTTTATTGAATAGTTGGGACATTTTTCACACTGTTTGTAAAGAGAACTCAGTGCTGAGTGAAGGGAAAGGAAATTTTTACTGTTGAAAATATAATTTTATTGCATTAGTCATCCTGAATTGAATTTAATACTTGCCAAGAAACATGAAAAGCCCTAGAAGATTTTTATCATCCAAAAATGTATGCATGGGAGCAAGTTAATCCTGAAGTATTTCTGACAGCAATGACACTGCTCCAGACTGAAGAAACTAGGAGGGTTCTTGTCTATTTCCAAGCTTTCAGGAAAATGACACTGTAATTCACATGCTGACCAAGTTATAGCATAGGAAATTAGCTGAAGTAATTAGATGTTAATCCAATATTACATAGAATATTGTGCATAGTCTTCGAGTCTGGGTAGCTATCAGTAGTACCTGGATAAATTGTCTAGACTAATTTTCTTATAAAAGATGGTAATATCTCATCTGAAACAAATGTTACAAACTAAATACATTTGTTAATTCAAAGTGGTAGTCAAACTGTAATTATATGAGTAGTCTGTCTGTATGTGTGCTGTGTATGCAGCTAGAGTTGGAACCAGGCCATCATGCATACCAGAAAGACATGCTAGCAGTGAGCTATATCCACATGTATAAAATGTTAAAATCATAACTAAAGAGTTGATTTCACAGAAGAGCATAGGTCATGGTTTTCATGTATATATTCACAGATTTTTCAGCAGTATGCTGCTATAAACGATGCTTAAGTAAATCAAGGACTGACTCAAAAATGAGACACGAGTGCAGAATGAAAGCTACGTGCTGCATGTGGCACTGAGCGGAGGCCTTAATCTAAGCCAAGTGTTAATATAGATAAATACAGGAAAAATATCTGCAGAAGTCAGTATGAATATGAAGGACACCATATGCTTGACTGAGGCATGCAGCCTTCCAGAAGAGAAAATCATAGTATTTGGGGGTTTTGTAGTGGAAAGTAGATGTGGCACAAGAAAAATGCCATCTATGAAGTCTGGGGAGATGGTTCAGCAGTTAAGTGCACTTGCTACTTGATCATGAGGGTGTTGGACAGGGAGACCCAAGACCGCTCCAGCCCTGTTTCCCAGAACTCAGGAAAACACCTGACTGTGGCCCCTCATATCGAAAACCACAGTAGCCTAGGAGACAGTTTGTGTGCAGAGATAGAAGATTGGTCCTGTTCCTGGCTGACAGAAGACAGTAGCTCAGGGTTGTGGTGGAGACATTGTCCCAAGAGAAACTATGCAGTTAAGCACTAGTGGAGGGCACTGATGTTCTTACAGCACCTCTGCAGGCATGCGGCATGTTGTGGGCATCTGCATTCATGCACCACACATCACACACCACATCACACTTACTCTGCGCGCGCACACACATGCTAGAACAAAACAAGACCTAGTGGCAGCAATATATAAGATGATGTTGAATTGCAAATACAATTACTTTTATTTCCCAAAAGACCCAGTAGAAAACAATTGACACAATCCAGATATATATGAAGGTGAGAGTCTAGATAAGCTTTGTGACTAAAGGAAAGGAAATTTGTGTGTATACAGACTATAACTTGAAAAAAATGTCTGAAATAGGCAATATAACATTGTCATTGTAAAGAAAAAAAACTGAATCAGACAAGGTTTAGATAACTCAAATCATTTGATTATGAGTTTTTAGTCAGGTGTTTTAGCTTTGTGGTGTCCTGGTTTATCTTTAAAACTAAATCACATATTATGCTCAGTTAAAGAACAATTTAGTAAAAATAAATGGGTTCTTTTAATAAAAAGGTAATTTTAAATGCAAAAAAGATGAGTTGGAAATATCAAATGGAAATTAAAGAGCAAAGCACTAATCAATAATAATAATAATAATCAACATATGACTAAGAGATGCCCAGATTAGGAGATAATAGGAGATTGTTTGGAAAGACATTGACTAAGAGTTTCCTAGAACTGGAGGAAGAAATGAGTCATCAACTTTCATATATTAAGAAATAGTAAGTTTGATTGAATCAAAATGGCATTTACCTCTACATCTGGATATAACCAAATTTTAGAAAGTGACACATATCAAAAAAACAAAATCAAAGCCACAAGGGAAATCACTGAAACTAGTGATAGCTAATAAGAATTGTCCTTCCCATCAGCAGCACAGAACGTCATCTGAGTAATAGAAATTTCCAAGCCATACCTCTAAGAAAAGCTCTGTGTCTCTAATTTCCTACATAGCCCAAATATCATGAGGAAAATGAAAGCAACAGTTAATGGAAAGGGAGTGCAGTTTTTCCTGTCGATTTAAAGTTTTACCTCATAAATGTGGAACTATACGTGGACACCTTGAAGGTGCACTGCTCACAGGAGGGGTGGTAGCTCCGGATGCATTTATATTGACACAGCAACCCTGAAATGTGGGTGGATGTCTGGACTTCCTGTCTAAAGCCAGGAAGTAAACAATGATTGCCAGTAAAGTTGTCAGCAGAGATTACTATATAAATTTTCCTTTCTTTGTTCACTTTTTTATTTGAAAGTTACTACTTATGAGTCACAAGATGACTTTCATTATCATAACCTATAGAAAGAAAACGATTGAGACACACATTACCATTTTTAAGAAAAAGGTAATTTAAGTGGTAAATTAACTTATACAAATGTAACTCTTAATCTACTGCCTGATAAATATTGATCCCTTTTAGATAAGTCAAAACATGGAGTCCAAACTCTATCTAGGGCTGTTAATAAAGTTCTTAGCTGACGAATGCTTGAATGGCTGTACAGCTGTCCATTGTTGAGATGGTTGATTCAGAAGTCTACTCCAGGGTGAAATTGAATTAAGTAAAATTTTCTTTCTGTGAGGCTTTGGGGAGAGATCTAATCTAAGCATAAGAAAAACACATTGCCATGTGGAGATATTTAAAGTATAGCTTAGGAGGCATCACATCCTTAGATTTCTTGAATGTTTGTTGTTCTCTGGTTTGGTTTGTAAAGTGGCTTTATATGAGAAGAAATACAAGCTAATGTCATCAGATAAAAGAAAGGAATATTAAAGTAACACTGGAAATATAAAGCTTTTATGCCTACTATATCTGTAGAGATGTTTGTGGCAAGTGCCAAAGATGAATTAGACTTTACTATACTGTGGGTTTGCCAGTCACAAAAAAGAAAAAGTTACATGTGGATAACTGGAAGCATGATGCTACATGTATGCATGCAAACTTTTTATAAGGCTGATGCATTATCAGAGTACTTTAACATGTTCTGAGAAATAAACACTGAGACAATTTTTGGTTTTGTATGACTATAGAATATCTGAGAAGCAAACATTAACAAGTGATTACAAAACTGGCATGAAACTCAAAGGCAATTTTTTTTTTTCTTTTTAGTTTTTTTGAGGTAGGGCTTCACTCTAGACCAGGGTTATCTATAATTCATTCTTTATTCTCAGGGTGGCCTCGAACTCACGGCACTCTTCCTACCTCTGCCTCCCAAGTGCTGGGATTACCTTGGAGATTAAATTTTGACATATAGGAGGACTTGCCATATAAAAGTTGGTAAGTGGGCTGGAGAGATGGCTTAGCGGTTAAGCGCTTGCCTGTGAAGCCTAAGGACCCCGGTTCGAGGCTCGGTTCCCCAGGTCCCACGTTAGCCAGATGCACAAGGGGGCGCACGCGTCTGGAGTTCGTTTGCAGAGGCTGGAAGCCCTGGCGCGCCCATTCTCTCTCTCTCCCTCTATCTGTCTTTCTCTCTGTGTCTGTCGCTCTCAAATAAATAAATAAAAAATGGCCAAAAAAAAAAAAAAAAGTTGGTAAGTGAGTTTGGTGGAGGTTGAATTTTGAAACACAGGAGGACTTGCCATATAAAAAGACAGTAAGTGAGTTTGGTGGGGATTGAATTTTGACACACAGGAGGACTTGTCGTATGCATAGATGGCAGATGAGTTTGGTAGAGGTTGCATTTTGACACAGGAGGACTTAGCATATGAAAAGATGGCAGGTGAGTTTGGTGATGTGTTGTTTGTTGTTATTGTGATATGCTTCACCTACTTCCATTCTGAAGGTCCTCAGACACAGAAGCCTTACTTTCAAGGAGGCCATTGCTTCCACAAGGACGCATAGCAATAACCCCATTGAACTGGATGTTAAGCCTGCTACCTGGCCAGTTTGGAGTCAACCAGTCAAGAAGGAAGCTAGAGAGTTAACTGGGGTATTGCGTTCCATCTACTGAGGGGATTACAACTCCACACTGGAAGAAAGGAAGATATTCCTGGAAGACATGAGATCTCTTAATATAACCATAATTTGAGATTAATGTCATTGATAAGGTACTAAAACTCAGTATGTGGAGATATTTGAATAGCCCAGAATCTCCAGAAAATAAAAATGTACCTCACAAAGTTACGACCCATGACCAGTTTAGGTTCATATTGGGGGGCAGGTCACTAGGAATTAATTCTGGAACCTTACACATGCTAGCCAAGCACTGTAAAGTTGAACTGTATTCAATTTTTTTTAAATAATATTTTTTTATTTTCACTTTTTATTATGAAAAAATATCTTGGGGTGGAGGGATGGTTTAGCAGTTAATGTACTTGCCAACAAAGCCAAAGGATCCAGGTTCAATTCTGTAGAACCCGCATTAGCCAGGTGCACAATGGGCAAATACATCTGGAGTTCATTTGCAGTGGCTGGTGGCCCTGGTGCCCATTCTATCTCTCTCTCTTTTTCTCCCTCTCTCTCTCTCTTTCTGCCTCTCTCTCCCTCTTTCTCTGTCAAATAAATAAAAGAAAGTAAAATATTTTTTTAAAGCATCTTATCATGTTTCCAAGGCTGGTCTTTAATTTAGGATTGTCATTACTCAACCCTCAAAGTGGATAAGATGACAGGCTTGTACCACCAAGTTCAAAGCAGGCTGAAATCATTGCAAATAAAAAAAAAAAAAAGGGAAAAAGAAAACAGGAATTACAGAGAAAATATCACTCGAGGTCATCACTTCTTCTGAAGAAGGCTTAATGCATTTTGCTTTTCATTTGCATAGCGTTTAGTCATATTAGATGGAATTAAAATCTTTCTGAAGTTTTAATGTGCAAGATATGTACTGTTTAAAAATATGTATAGATAAATACTTATAAAGGAGTATACTTGTTATGATCAAATTTCCATTTTAAGTAAGCAAAGAGATACCACAATAGCTGGTGATATCTATGAGGATAGAAGATATCAGAATCAGTTAATTGAAAAGATAATCCTTTCCCAACATGGTGGTCTCATCCCATCTGTAGAGTATACTGACAAAACACAGAGGAAAAAAATAAGTGGAAATTCTTGTAAATTCCCTTTCCCTCTCCAGGAGCTGTGACATCTCCTCTCCAGACTTGGAACTCTCACTTCTCAAAGCCCCTGGAGGCTGTAACACTCTGTGCTGGTGTGATTCAGTGTCCCCCATAAATTTACGTGTTCTGAATGTGAGGTTCCCAGCTGATGGAGATTTGGGAATTAACACCTCCAGGAGGCGGTGTATTCTTGGGGGTTGGCTTATGGATATTACCACCACCGTCCCCTTGCCAGGATTTTGCACAGTCTTCTGTTGTCCATCTGATATTGGCCGGGGGTGATGTCCACCCTCTGCTCATGCTATTGTTTTCCCCTGCCATCATGGATCATACCCTAGAGTCTATAAGTCAAAAATAAACCTTTTTTTCCCTCTCAAAAGCTGCTAGCATTTGGGTGATTTCTGCCACCAATGCAAACCTGACTGCAACATACATGTTAGACCATGATCTCAGTAGAAGTTAAAACTTGACTGGATCACATCAGTAGTTTTAGTTTCAAGAAGCCATATTTTGAAACCTCTCAGTCCTCATATTTTTTTTTTTCAAAAACAAATTCATATTTAAAAAATAAGAATTTTTATTTTTACTTGCTTATTGTTTTGTGGGCGGGCAAAGGGAGACTGAGTATTGAGAATTAGAATAGGTTCTGAAGCACCAGGACCACTTGCTGCTACAAGGAGGTCCAGACGTGCGTCACATTGTGCATATGTCATTACCTGTGTGCTGGTGAGTTGAAACTGGGCCAGCAAGCTTCCAACTGAACATTTGAAAATGGTATAATAATTAAAAGAAGGAAACACGCTTGAGGGAAATTTGAGGGATAACCCATAAACATGTTTCTCCCAATTTTTAGCAGAGTAATGTTGTAGCTCTTTTAAATAAAAATTTAAAAAAATAAATATTATTTTCAGTCCCCATATGTTCTAACATATGAAATAGTCTCACAAGTAACAGTGATTTAAAACCTAAACACCGTTCAAAAAGCTAGTATGTTAACTTACTCTTTCTGTCACTACCAAGTTTTGAAAAGTGGTATTTCTTAGTCTCCCATCCTTGCACCAACTTGTTCTGCTCTGTGAACATCCTTCATGACTGCCAAGATTTCTCCGTGCTCTGTCAAAGGCAATTCCTCTATAGGGAATGTCCAGCTTTCTGGTCTCTATGGGCAACAAATCTACATTTCAAAATCACGCTTCTTTACTTCCCATGACACTATAAACTTCAGATATTAAACTTTCTTTTCTAATCACAATTTAGTCATTGCAGATTATCCATTTTACCTGGAATTAAGTAGCAAAGTTCTTAAAGGTGTTTTTTTTTCAAAAATGTTATCTCTTATCTGGTATATATAATCATTTCCAAAAATAATATTCCTGGTCCAGTCTTTTAATTTTAACTGTGTTCATTCTGTTGATTTCTTTACATCTCTACTTAAATTATCTAAATGAACATTATTTTGTAATCATTTCATAACATCAGCACAGATCAGTCTACCAGGATCTTTACTATTCTTATAGTTTAACTGGTCAGAAACTTGAATTAAACATCACACCATTACACTTCTGATAAAAAGAAGTAATCATAGGTACTTGGTAAATAATCAATGAGCTTATTATTAAATGAGTGGTAATATGGAAAGCAAAACTTTTGAAATTATGTGTTTCACTAGTGTGGTAGGTTGCCGCAGATGCACCATGTAAATCAAGTAATGCCCACTTTGAATACTTGGTCCAGGCTCCTACCAAGTAGGAGGTGGTGCCTTGCTACAGAATGTGCATTGCAGGGTGAAGCATTCTTACAGGTGTTATGGGCCAGCTCACCATGGCCAGAGGTCAGCTCATGTGTGTGCTGTTTTCTTCCAGCAGTGTGGCAAGAAGCAATGTCCAGTCACTGCTGTGCTATGCTTTTCCTGCAGCATAAAAGTTAGGATCAAAACTATAAGACAAAATAAACCTTTCTTCTCCATCAGCTACTTTTGGTTGGATGTTTTCTCTTGTAAATGAGAAGATAGCTACACATATTTAGAACGATGGCCAATCTCTGTTACAAATAGATTGGACCTAGAATCATGTCAGAGAGATAGTTGTAAGGCATGGGTGCGGGTGTCTATAGATTATGATGGCACAGGGAGGAAGATGCACCCTAAATGTGCATAGCAGGGTCACAAGGGCTGGGATCCGAGACTGTGTAAAAAGGACAAAAGCTGACTTTCTCTAATTAGGGGACAGAGCCCTCACATTCTAGAAGAACTCACCCTTGGGGTTACCCTGGAGTGGGCTAGCTGCTTCTAGCAGCAGCCCCTGAGAAAGGAAGCTGAAACTTGAGATTTGTTTAGTCCATCAGTAAAACTGTTGCAGGGCTGGAGAGATGGCTTAGCAGTTAAGCACTTGCCTGTGAAGCCTAAGGACCCCGGTTCGAGGCTCGGTTCCCCAGGTCCCACGTTAGCCAGATGCACAAGGGGGCGCATGCATCTGGAGTTCATTTGCAGTGGCTGGAAGCCCTGGCGTGCCCATTCTCTCTCTCTCCCTCTGTCTTTCTCTCTGTGTCTGTCGCTCTCAAATAAATAAATAAATAATTCAAAAAAAAAAAAAAACTGTTGCAGCTGCTGCTACCATGGTTCAGGTCTTACTGGACCTGTAGCTTTTAGCACACAGCTAAAACAGTGCTATGTGAACTAGTAGAACATTGCATGAGCAAAGGTAAGGACTTTCAACTTTGGGGTATTCTTAAAGAATTGTTAAAGGAAGGGATTTAAGAATATGCCTTGCTGGGCTGGAGAAATGGCTTAGCAGTTAAGGCCCTTGCCTACAAAGCCAAAGCACTTTGGTTCGATTCTCCAGGACCCATGTAAGCCAGATACACAAGGTGGAGCCAGCATCTGGAGTTCATTTGCATTGGCTGGTGGACCTGGTACTCCCATTCTCTCTCTCTCTCTTTCTCTCCCTGCGTCATTCTCTCAACTAAAATGAAATATTAAAAAAAAACAGAATATGACTTGTTGAACTCTGTTGGCCCAGAAAGAACACATACACTGTTCAATAACGTTGTCACAGCAACCCCAGCTGCTGTCTTCTGCAGCGCTGCGGGAACTTCCTGACGCTGCCTTGAGGGCTGCGTCACCACGTCTTAAGCATGGATGCTTGTTCTGGACAGAGTTCAAGTAGTGTTATTTGCAGTCACCCTGATTGTTTTCATCTTTCAAGGTTTTGTTGTTTATTTGCTTGTTTGTGTGCTTCCAAATAAATTTTGGAATTTTTCTATTTTGGTGAAATACCCCATGGCAATTTTATCGGGATTACTTTAAATGTGTAGATTGCTTTGGTAAAATGCACATTTACATAAAATTGATTTTCCTACCCATTAATATGGAATGTCTTTCTGTTTCCTAACGTCTTCTTCCAATTTGCTCTTGAGTATTGTGAAGGTTTTATTGTAGAGATCCTCCCCTTCCTTTGTTAGGTTTATTTCAAGATGTTTTTATATAATATTTATTGGAAACATTAACGTGTGAACATATTGAAATTTGGTAGCATTTCTATCAGGTTATTCCCCTCTCCTCTGCCCCAATTCCACTGAGGTTCCTTCTAAGTGAGGGTGTGTATACTCACAATGGTATCATGGATGGACCATTCAGTTCCTCTGGAGGGGACAATGTCATAGAGTATGTATTCCCACCCTGTCGCCCTTTCATTATTTCTGTCTTCTTTTTATTCAATATTCCATGAACCTTAGAGGACATATTCTAATCTCCTAGTGTTGAGCTCTCAGCAGTCTTCATTTTTATTATTTCATATTTTGAGGAAGATTTCGCTCTATCCCAGGATCATCAGGAACACATTTTGTAGTCCCAAGCTGGCCTCGCACTCCCAACAATCCTCCCCATTCTGCATCCTGAGTGTTTTCACTACAGCTTTGAGCCACCTGATCAGGATGACTAGACTTTCATCTTCTGCTTCAGTGAGACGCGCATCTCCTTGATGTCAAGCCCCAACACCATCACGCACGCAGCCCAGTCGTACTTGGAAAGGTGCAAAGTGGTCACTCAACCCACAAGATATAATTTGAAGGCGGGTCAGGAGCTTCCCTGAAGAGAACCCCACCCTGACCTTATTCACACTTTTAATTGAGAGTTCAAGGCAGTAAACAGACTGAAGATCTGAGGCAAAACTGAGAAATGTCTATTATGTTCTGCCACTCTAACTGACAATGAGCTATTCAGCCCAACAGCGTCACCGCTATTATGCAACCCTCATGAGCTGAGCTGCCATCCCTAGTCTGACTTTGAGCTGTAGGAAACCAAGAAGTTATTTGTAAGTCTTCATGGGAAATGATGCATAAAAGTAACTCTTCCTGTTGCCCTGTAGACAGAATCACTGTGGACGGCAATCTCAGTATGCTATTTGTTTCTGCAGTGGTATCACAAACAAGACTAAACCTTTATGCTTGTTTCGTTTTCTTCTTTTTTTCAAGGTAGTGTCCAGCCCAGGCTTACCTTCAATTGATTGTGTGGTCTCAGGCTGGCCGAGAACTCACAGCAATCCTCCTGGACTGGCCTCCTGAGTACTGGCATGGAAGGTGTGGGCCGTCGCATTTGGCAATACTGGCTTTTAGAATTTCAAATCATTTCCTAAACTTTATGTAAATTTTGGAGAATAAAACTAAATTTATTTCAAATTTAAAATGTCTAACAATTTGAAAATATACATGTTATTATAACTTAATGCTGTATGTCCACATGTTGACTGACTTTCAAAAAGTTTGTTGTTAAAATGAGGAGAAGGCTTACTGGATGAAATGCTTGTAATACAAGTGTGAGACCTCAGCTGGAATCTCTAGAACCCATCCGGATGCGAGTCAGCCGCCTGTCGTCCCAACACCCAGCATGCAGAAACAGGGCAAGCTGGTCGTCTAGCTTAGCCAATACAGTGAGATCTGAGCTCAGATACAGAGAGAAATCACATCTCAAAGCATCTCAGAAAATAACATAAACAACATACACACACGTGGCCCCATAGAAGGACATGCATACACATACATTTTCACCACACACACACGACAAAAGGCGTTGTTGGAAACCGTGTCTGGATCTAGCCACTCAATGTCCTCTGCTCTGTAATTCCATTACTCTGGAGAAAGCCATTGCTTTGAGACATTTTATTTTCCCAAACTGCTTGTGGAACAACATGAAATGTATTCATAAAGTATCATATGTTCATGTTTTGCTTACCCGAGTTATATGTGTCTTGTGTAAGCTGTGTGTGCCTGTGTGTTTTGTTTATCTAGGAAAAAGATAGTAACTCAAATATTTATTAGATATAATGTTTTCTCTTTATGCAAGTAATGCATCATTTACACATAAATGACTCAAATGATTCTTATTAACAAGGCCAAGATTAGTTACATTTCAGAAAGACAAATCAGTATAAAGTGCCATAAGTATTCAGTCCTCTTTATTATAAACAAGTTCATCTCCCTTTATTATAGTAAGTTTTTCAATATTACTTTTTTTAATTTTAGAGACAGAAAAAGAGAGTATAAATGGGTGTGTCAGGGCTTCCAACCACTGCAAACAAACTCCAAATGCATGTGCCACCTTGTGTTCCTGGCTTACATGGGTACTGAAAAGTTGAAACTGGTTTCTTAGGCTTTGAAGGCAAGTGCCTTAACTGCTAAGCTATCTCTCCAGCCCTATTATACTAATTTTATATCATTATTTTAGGTAAATAAATTATCATAACTTATGAATTTTAAGGATAGAATATTTTCATCTAAAGTTGATGTATATTGCTTAAAATTAAGATTGAAATCCTGTCAACCTGTTCCTAAATTATTACTTACATACAACAAGGTACGATCTAGTCAACAGAACTTTGTGATTACTACCATTATATCTGACGATCTATCCTTACCCATCTCTGAAACTGATGCAGGAATATGGGTCCAGGAAGGGGCTAAATTTTATAAATATGCAAGAGGACCCATGCCTGTGGACCCTGACTATTGTGTCCTTATCCACATTAGCAAATTAAAAACACAGACTTACGATGGGGTAAAATATGAATTACTAGGTTTGTTTTAGGGAGAGTTGAGGTCCAGAAGGAAAAATAACAGGAAGCCCAAGACAGAACTCAATTTTCCCTCTTCCCTGCCTGAGCGGGAGGGAGAGACAAGAGAGAAAAAAGTCTCTCTCACACAGCAAAAATTGTTTTGTATATATGTAAGTAGAAGAACAGATTACAGGGAAGGGAAAGGCCTAAGTGAGGTCAAGAGAAGAGGCTGTATAAAAGTAGGGTGGCATGGTCAATCAAAATTCAAGTTATTCTAAATATGACACATGAAAATCTACTTTCTTCAATAGAGGGACGTCCATAAGCCATAGATTGTTACTTGAAATTTTTCAGTGCCTGGGATTGGATAACTTCCAGTGAGTTGTTGGCCAGGGAGGACCTTGTTGCCTCCAAAACATTACAAGCTGTTGCTAAGGCCCTTGGTTTCCCATGAGAAAGAGATGGTAAGGTCCTATTGCTGAAAAGGTCACAAGCCTGAGCAGCAAAGTCATAGAGAAATCAAGCTGGTTATGAGCAGAAAACCTTCTCCCTGTAGCCTAGCCATCTAAAAGCTGTAAAATTCTGCACTGCATGCAGTCTTACTGGAGACAGAAGTCATCAGTAGTAAAAAACAGTGAACACCAGAAGCCTCAAGGTTGGCCAGACAGGCCAAATGACTGAAGGAGTGAAATAATGGCATGTCTGCTCTGGGTGAAACCAACTGTTTTACTTGGCCTGAAGCCCCACTCTATAGGAGGGAATACATGCCTGATACTTAAAACCTAATTAAAAGCCTATGGCAGGTCATGAGCCTTAGAGGTAAAAAGCCTGCTCTTGTATGGATAAACAAATTTATTACTCTCACCAAATTGTCCTCAAACACTACACTTAATGTCCATATTCATATATTAATACTATTCTCATTACTGGATAGAGAGGCTTCTCTTTTTCAGACCACTGGGATGACCCAAAAGGCAACACAGTGCTGAGAAGGGATGGAGGAGTGTTGAGCACTGAAAAATCTCACACCCTCCACGGCTCAGTATCCATTGCAGAAGAGGTGGTGGAAAGAATGTAAGAGCCAAAGGGAGGGTATCACTCCTTATATACAACTGTCCAGGCAGAAATTGCCCTTAATATACATGACCTCGCAGTGCCTATCAATACCCCCCCCACAAGACCCTCATAATAGGAGAAAAAATGATGACATCAAATTAAAAGAGAGACTAATGGAGAGAGGGAGGGAATATGACAGAGAGCAGAGTTATGAAAGGGAAAGTGGGGGAGGGGAGAGTAATACCACGGTTTGTTGTCTGTAAGTATAGAGTATAGACCATATATATATTTGTAATATATATATATATATGTATAAATTTCCAGAAAAGATGCCTCTGGAAATGATACACACACAAACACACATACATGTGTGTGTGCGTGGAAAGCCAACAGAAAAGCACAAACTGCAGAATCCACTGGCACAGGGGATCAGAAGAGACTAAGGAACAGTAAAGGACTCAGAGCTTAGAGAAAGATCACAAATGTGGCAAGAGGAAAGAAAACCCCATGCAGGGCAGGGTGGTGTACAGACAAAAGAAAGCCAGGCCTGGAATGGGGAGAGAGAGATGCACACTTTTTGGTCCAAAAGGATCCAGAGGACAGAGGCCAAGAAGAGTTGTAGACCAGGGTTAGGCCAATCATCCACTTAGAATGAGCCTCATCCTCAGGCACTGGTGTGTAATGGGGAGGACTCTTCTCAAGAAGCCAGCTCACCCCGCTGGGCTAGGCTGAGGAAGAAGCAGGTGAACTGTTAGGGCATGTGCTCATGGCCATCGTGGATTATACCACCTCCCATGTTGGCTCTAGCCCTGCCTGGGCAGGCAAG
This sequence comes from Jaculus jaculus, assembly GCF_020740685.1. Taxonomy (NCBI): domain Eukaryota; kingdom Metazoa; phylum Chordata; class Mammalia; order Rodentia; family Dipodidae; genus Jaculus; species Jaculus jaculus. The sequence continues at coordinate 171,739,949 of NC_059105.1, read as the reverse complement.
GTGGCATCTTGTTGGGCCTCTGTCATTGGATGACTGCCTGTAAAACCACTGTCTTTGGTTGCAGAGATGGCTTAGTGATTAAGGTACTTTCCAGGAAGCCTAAGGACCTAAGTTACATCCCCAGTTTCCACATAAGCCAGATGCACAAGGTGGTATGCCCAGGCCAGTGGGGAGTTGAACAAGGACTTGAGGAGAAGCTAACCTGGGTGAAAAAAGGCAAACAGACACAAGAAGGAGACCATGCTAGGTGTTTGTCAAGGCCTCGAGAGTTTATTCTTACATGTAGGTTATATGGGTTTGTAGGGGGAAGGGGCGTGGTCAGGGCAAGGAGTTGTAGAGGGAAGGGGACATAGTTAGGGCAAAGATCACAGAGTTACTGGTTAAACCACAATGTCTTTGTTTCTTCATCAGCTACCGGCAGGATGGGGGAGTGTTTAGCCAGGTGTACGATCCCATTGTTTCTGGTAGTTGAATATGAGGTGAGGAAGTAGAAACTTAACTTGCTATATGGGAGTCTCTGTTAACATGGCCAAGGTTTGGTTCATAGCTCCCAACATCTCCTCCCTTCCTTGATACAAAAAGAGGGTGAGGCCCGCTTTGCAGCCGTGGACATTAACCAACTGGGGATTTAGGGACCTGACTCCTCCCAAGGGGATGTATTTTCCCACAATCTTTAGCCCTTGGTACATTTTGGGGAGGGGAGGCAGGGTCTACATGGCCGGAGAGTGAAGCACGGCCTTAGTGTTAACAGTTATGGTACCAACCTCCATGTAAGTCAGGTTTTTCTCTCACGGCATTCAGAAGCGGTCAGAAAAGGACCTTTCCTTGCAGTGCTTTGCCTCGCACCCACATTGGTGCCCATATCACACTCACTTTATTGTGAGCTGATATGCATAGTTCTGAATCCCATGCAGCTCCTAAAGGAGGAGTGGCTATTTGGCCATGACTGATAGACCGCAGTGATAGCAGAGGTGTAGAAGACAGCAGTATGGTAAATAAGTACAGAGTGTAAGATCAAGGGAGAGTGACTGCTGTAGGTGGTAGGTCTTCAGTGGCAACACCTCGATCCACCAGCTCCAGTCTGTGATAATGGACCTGTAAGGGCTGCATCTTAATGGCTTTAATCTGTTGACATATAAAAGACATGATTTAAATTATAATGATGGGTCCGATTGTGAGTGAGAGGATTAAGATAAGTAGAAGTCCTGGTACTGATGGCAACCAGGAGAGGAAGGGGAGTCACCTGGCACATCGAGGCCCTGATCAATCAGGTACAATCGATGATAGTGGATTTGGATGGGCTTGGAAATGATACTGTCAATCTGTCGTTGGATGAAGCAAACCAACTTGATGATAAAAAATGGTCTTATCCTGAATATGAGAATGAGGCTAATTAGGGGTCCAACTAGGGGCATGAGAAGGGTGAATAGGGAGGACTTCCACCAATCATTGGCAGCTGGTGAAAATTTTTGTCTTTGGAGATCTAGGCTGATATCATGTATTTTTTTTTTTTTACTTGGGTTTCTATCAGATCTGACTCATTAACGTAATAGCAACATTCGTCTCCCAGAAAGAGGCAAGTGCCTCCCTTTTCTGCGGTGAGTAGATCTAGTGCTCTCCAGTTTTGTAAAGCTAGTTGGTCAACTGATGTTATCTGTCTTTGCAAGGAGGAGAGGGACTCAACAGAAGCTTCCATGGCTAATTGGAATTGTTGGGACAATTGTGCTGTAGAGACCAGGGAGTGGCCTAGGGCTCCTCTGGCAAGGCCGGTGGCCACTACGGAGGTTGGAGGGAGATCCCTGCCACAAGAGGGAGGAAGACAGCTCTCTTCTGATGACTGTCAGGATGGAAGGCTGGTTCCAGAAGTTCAGCAGGAGTCCAAAGTGTCAATTGTGGCACCAAAGTTACTGGAAGGCAAAGTTGGTCAGAGAGGGATATGGAGATATTTTTGTAGAAGGTTTTGTTACACCAGAAAAAGAAGCCTTCAGGGGCATAGAGTGTGGAAGAATTAAGGGAGAAAGTTTTATTGCAAAGGGAAGAGTTTCCTCCATAGCAAAAAGGGGAATTTGTCAAGAAGAAAGTCAGAAAATAATGGAACTTCTGGGATGGGGTTAATGGGATGCCTTGGAGTAAAGAAAAGATTAAGGGGAGCAAGATAAGGAACAGCTATAAGAGGAGGGAGTCCAAAGGTGGCGCATAGAAAACAAGCAGAGAGGTTACCAGTTTTTGTCATTTCAGCAACCATTAGGCCTTCGCTGATGAGTAGGGCTAGCCAAGAGAAGGGTTGGGAGGCAGAGGATAGCCAGGAGGAGAGCTCCTTTTCAGCTTGTAGTATGTTAGAGTATACCTTGGACTGAACTTGGACATAGCTGCACCAAATATAGACCTTGCTAGAGGGCCAGTTTTGAATTTTGTTCATATACATGGCCCCTTGGACCATGGAGGTGCAGCACGAGTCCCAGGGGTACCAGATGATGAGGGAATACCCACTGTCAGTGCACCAGAATTTATGGCCAGACCATCCAGTGCCCAGGATTTGACCCTCGGCGGGGACAGAGGCACTCCAAATGGTACACCAGTGCCAAGGGCATCCAACGCTCTCCTCAATATAATGAGTTTTGCATTTGTCATGCTTCTGGTCAAAGAGGAAGCACAGAATGGGAGCAACCTTATTTGGGTGATGTTTAAAGTCTGTAAAATTTTAAAAAATAGGCTTGGCACAGCCTGTGGGTGGACAGTCTGCAGTAGCCAAAACGTGTTCAAATTGTTGTGTCTGATCATAAGTGGTCCAGTTTTCTGTGAGATAGAATTGCCAGGCAACTGGGGATGTGGAGGGCCAAGTGGCTGGAAGATGTAGCAGTAGCAGCAGGCACCAGGTGAAGGTTGTCATTATGTTATATACGTCTAGAAAGAAGCCTTTGCAGGGTTAAAGCGAGAGCAACACATAGACACACGAGCACAACACAGACACAGAGGGCCCAATAGAGAGCTGTGTGTCCTTGATGGCCAGACGAGCATGTATCCTCCAGGGACGGCTCAATGATGCCAAGCACAGTGCGAATGGGAGTCAGCCCCTCCAGCAGGCCAGCTGTGTCCTCTGGGGCAGGGTCGTCTTGAGGTCCTTCCAGCTTTGTACTGCAGGAAAAAGGAAGATTCTCTCAGGAAAGTGTTTCTTCCCTGGATATGTGAGATGTCTCTGGAGGATCATCAGCCTGTTTTACAAGTCTCTATGGCAGCCATCTCGCAGCATTTTCTTTGGTGTCAAACAAGCATACTGATCCTCGGCCCCAAATGAGTACTGGGTCTGGGCCATTCCATTTTAAAGTTAAAGGATCTTTCCACATGGCTTTGGCAAAGGTATTTTTTGTATTTGTGTTCCAAAAGTGATCAGCAGCTGAATTTCCCTGAGTATCAAGGGTTAAAAAGTTTAGGACAAACAAGGAATGATGAAGGATATTTCTTGGAGAGCCTTTTATGGGATATAAATCCCCCATTTTTAACTTTTGGAGGGTATGTTTAATAGTTTGATGGGCTCGTTCAACAATTCCTTGATCCTAGGGATTGTATGGTATGCCTGTAATATGTTTCATTTGTAATTGATAACAGAAACTTTGGAATTTTTTTTCAGTATATCCAGGGCCATTATCAGTTTTAATAATTTGAGGCTTTCCCATGACACCAAGGCAATTGAGTATATGAGCAATGACATTTTTTGAAGCTTCTCCAGCATGGAGGCTGGTAAAAATGAATCCACTAAAGGTATCCACAGTAACATGGAGGTACTTAAGATTACCAAATGAGGGAACATGTGTTACATCCATTTACCAGATCTCATTGGGAATTAAACCTCCACGATTCACACCTAAGTGGGGAACAGATAGGAGGGTGACACAGTTTGTGCATTGTTTGACTATGTGGTGAGCTTGTTCCCTAGTGATTTTAAAAAGAAGACACACGATTTGAGCATTAAGGTGATGTACAGAGTGAACTGCTTTGGCCTGGGCCACAGGATCGAGCTCAACAAGGAAAGCAAACTGGGTGGCTTTGTCAGTCATGGCAGTGCCTGTGGCTAGAGGCCCAAGGAGCCCAGAATGAGCATGAATATGGCCTATATCAAAAGGATGTTGCCTAGAATGTATGCATTGATGGATGGAGAAAAACAGAGGGGTAGCGTTTGTGGTGGGTTTTATGTATAGCACAGTTTCTAACACGGGGATGGATTGAGCAATATAAGCACTATCAGTATACAGATTAAAAGAGGTATTTGGAAGTAGTTGAAAAACCTGTAAAACAGCAAACAGTTCCACCAGTTGAGCAGAGTGGAATGAGGATTGTAGGGAAGTGGTTTGATTGTGTATAGTGAAGGCTGCTACTCCATTAGAGGAGCCATCAGTGAAAACTAGGGGGACATGGGGAAGAGGTTGGAGAGAGGTTAATGTAGGAAAAACAAATGGCTGAAATCTCAGAAAGTGGAGAAGTTTGTTAGTAGGGTAGTGGTTATCAAGGGATCCCTGAAAAGAGGTGCAAGATATTGCCCATTTGTCATCATTTTGTATTAACCATTGTATTTGGGAAGTGGAATAGGGTAGAATAATTTTATCAGGGTCCTTACCAAATATTTCTCTGCTTTGATCACGTCCAATTTTTATTAACTCTGTCACCCATGAGGTGTACAGGGTAAGGAATCTGGGTGGTGAAGCAGGTAAATGGACCCAGAAGAGGGGTACCTCCTGCCAGAACACCCTGGTGGGGGTAAAGTCAGTGGCACAAATGACCAGAAGAGGCTTCTATAAGAGATAAAAGTAATCCTTTGGCTCAAAATTGCAGCCTCCACTATCTTTAGGGATTCTAGGGCAGGGGCTGTTAATGAGTGGCCTGAAGCAGGATCTGGGTCTCCTTTTAGGATGGCAAACAAGGGTTTAAGCTCTCCAGTAGTTAGCTTAAGATAAGGCCTGAGCCAATTGATATCTCCTATAAGTTTTTGAAAATCACTTAAAGATTTTAGATGATTTGTCCTAAGTTGAATCTTTTGTGAAAGAATTTTGTTATGAAAAAGTTCAAAGCCTAAGAATAAGTAAGGAGGTTTTCCGTGAATTTTATCAGGAGCTATCTGAAGACCAGCTCTGGTAAGGGCCCTAGAAAGCTCTTAAGAGCAAGTAAGGAGTTTAGTGGGATCAGGACCGGCCAAGAGGATGTCATCCATATAATGAATGATATACAAGGAAGACCACTTATGTCTCAATGGATCTATAATTTGGGCCACAAATTTTTGACACAGTGTAGGGCTGTTAGCCATCCCTTGGGGCAACACTTTCCATTGGAATCTCTGCATAGGGCCTCTAAAATTTACCACAGGTAAACTAAATGCAAAATGCTGACGATCCTAAGGGAATTGTACAAAAGCAATCTTTTAGGTCAATAATGATTTTACAATATCCTGCAGGAATTGCTACTGGAGTGGGGAGGCCTGGATTTAGGGCTCCCACAGGTACTATGGCCTTATTAATTTTTCTAAGGTCCTGGAACAATCTTCATTTTAAAGGGCATTCCAGAAACACTCCACTGTGGGGGACCTCTGGCCTCTGACCACCTGTTTAGATAAACCTATCATTTTAAAAGTAGTAAAGTACCATTGTTTGCTTAGCCCATCACAATGGAGATATCCTCAGTGCTTTTTGACCCAGCAGATTTCTCTGTTTTAGATTCTCCTTCTCCTTTCTTATTCATCTCTGGCCATCAGCCTGACAAAATTCAGGGAGAACTAGGACAAAGTCTGAGAGAGCCAAGGACACGTCCTATAGTGTATAGCTCAGACCTCTGTGCGAACATTTACAATAGACTTTATTAAACACTTGAAGAAAGAGGCAATAGGCATAAGAGAAGCAGAAGGCAAACTCCCACAGCTATAAAACTGCCTAGCCAGGAACTTAGAGAGTCCCAACCAGGCAACACAGACTTAATTGTAGTAAATAAATCATTAGCAGCCTTAGTAGCATCAAAATCAAGATGCCTGTTCTGTATAGCTAGAATTTTTGAATGTAAGTTAACCAAATCTAATGAAATGTTATCATGGTGCCAAAATTGAGACAGTTACTTTATATACAATAGAGTAGAATCTGGTCTTTTCTGAGCCAAAACAGCTAGGTAAATATTAATATAACCCTTGATAAATTTTTTGAAAGAAAAAACATTACTTGACAACCAATGATTCTGGCTTAAACTTCATAGCTATTGATTTTATGTACCACAGAAATTTTTATAAACATAAAACAATTTTATGTTTTATCTATGACTTAAATTTGATAAAACTTAAGCAAGATATTCCAACATATTTTAGCCTGAAAATTAGTTTTTTTGTCTGCTTGCTTGTTTCTTAAAGTTTGTAAACAGTTTAAAAACCTTTAACTTTAGGCATGGTGTTTAGGTTTGGCCTGATTTTTTTTTTTTAACATCCGTACACCTTTATTTATGTACTTTAACATTATGATTATCTAAGTACCACTCAAAAGGCATTTTTAACAAGTAATAATTGAAAAATTCTTTCCCAGCTCCTTTAATCAATTCATCTCACCCCATCATTAATTACCTTTCTTTCTTTTTTTTTTTTTAATTCCCCCAAGGGGGTGCACCGTTCCTAGAGGCACTGCAATACCAGGTCAATGCATGGAGTGGATGGAGCGAGCTCCTATTCCAACTCCGAGCTCCAAAAATTTATTTAATATATTGTTCTCAGATAGAGGACATATCAGATATTAAACTTATAAGAACAGATACTACACTTGATCTTAGCTAAAAGGCCGAGAAGTGATTAATTATCTTTCTTATAAGGCTATTAAAAATTATACCAAATTGATTAATCCTATTACAAAAAAGAAAGCAGTCTTAGTGCAATTTTATATCATTAATACCAATCACACACTTGAAAATGATTTTATTAGGAGTAACTAAGGCAAACTGTGTTGTTATCATGAGGCAGGCTGGCTCAGAAGTCAGATCAGTTGCATCCTCCTTTAAAGTAACAGGACATTACAATCTTTTTTTAAAAATATCTGACAAATTGTAAGTTACCTCTTTAGAGGAAGTTTTGTTGTTTTTAATAGTCCTCTATGTAAGGCGAACTTGATCTAGAACAAATATCTGGAAAATTTACCCCTGCAAAAGACATTCAACTTTTCCTTCTTAATTTCTATGCTTAGGCCTTCGATTTCCTTGAAATGGTTCTCGAGAAGAGAAAGGAATGTCACTTGTGTCCATCTCATCTCTTTAGTTACAAACAGTCACAAACATGACACGACAAGCAAGTACAATGAACACACACACACACACACACACACACACACAAAGGACAAATCCTCCTGATAAAATAAAAAACATTGCTTAAAGAACTTGAAGCAATTTCAACTCCTTGTGCTTTTAAAATATCTTTTACTATGGCAATTAGCTCCTTTTTATTCTTTGTTAAATCTCTTTTTTTAACCCATGTTCCTTGTGTTTTCAGAGAAGTTTTAAGCCCTTTAACAATTTACGTTTACTTAGGGTCTGTCCCATGATAGAAAAGGAAAGAGGAGAAATGGCAAGACCAAAGGGCAATGTTCCTGGTTGGAGAACCAGCACGGGGGATTCTCCGATGCACTTGACGTGAGCCTGACATCGATTTTAAGAACTGTCAGCTGCTCAAAGAGCATTTATTGGCTGTTGCATACCCAGTTTTGTTGATAGGAAGAGAGGGTAGATAGGAGGTCTTTGCCAATGCCTGAACTGGCTGTTGGGATTCGCACAGGGAGCTAGGGGCCTTCAGGCAATGTGAGAGGTAGCCCTGGCCAAGAGGCCTCAGTTGCCCTGTCGCTATGTTGCAATTCCATGCGATGGTGCCAACCAAAAGTAAAAGGAGGAAAAGAAGTGCAAAAAGAAAACCCATAGTTCTTGTGTCTTGCAAATCTGACTAAATAGTCTTAAATGGTTTGCCTAGAAGTCTGTGTCACTTGTCATACCTTAGCAAGTTGGTATCAAGGGTGGGTTTCTTCTGTGGTGACCACGGAGCAGGTCTGTTTCACAGGTGTATTGCCTGTAGTGATCTTACGTGGATCTTCACTCACCCTGGTGGGGTGGCGATCCAATGGCAAAGACGGCCGACCACTCGAGCGACACCCAGGTCACACTTTGTACCTCGGGCCCCACTTTGGGTGCTGTTTGGCCCATCCATTGGGGATTTGGACAAGGACTCAAGGTGAAGCTAAACTGGGTGAAAAAAGGCAAACAGACACAAGAAGGAGACCATGCTAGGTGTTTTTCAAGGCCTTGAGAGTTTATTCTTACATGTAGGTTTATATAGGGTTGTAGGGGGAAGGGGCGTGGTCAGGGTAAGGAGTTGTAGGGAGAAGGGGACATAGTTAGGGCAAAGATCGCAGAGTTACTGGTTAAACCGCAATGCCTTTGTTTCTTCCTCAGCTACTGGCAGGATGGGGGAAGTGTTTAGCCAGGTGTACAATCCCATTGTTTCTGGTAGTTGAATATTACGTGAGGAAGAAGAAACTTAACTTGCTATACGGCGGTCTCTGTTAACATGGCCATGGTTTGGTTCATAGCTCCCAACAGTGGCACATGCATTTGGAGTTCATTTGCAGTGTCTGGAGGCCCTGGCATGCCCATTTTCTATCTGCCTCTCTCTCTCTAAAATAAACAAATAAATAGAATATTTTAAAAAGAAGAATATATGGGTGCCTTTCCTTTTAGACTCAGAATCGGGGCCTGATTTAAAAATTAAAGCTATCTTGGTCCTATTTGCCTTCAAAACTACAAATAAATCAAAAATAGTTAAGAAAAATTTTAATTTAATTTTAAAGTCCTATTCAAGGCAAATTTCAAGTTTTTATTTTACATCTATAATTTACGCTTCATTGAGTTTTCTTTATTTGATGAGTATCATGGATGTCCAGTCATGCTCTGGATACCATGGTTACTTTCTCTTTATCTTTGCTTTTTTACAGAAATCTAAATTTGCACTAAGATTTTCTTTCTCAAATAGAGGTACTTTGCTGTCATTTCAGTCTTACAAAGGCTTTTTGCACTTTCCATTCTGACTAGGACAAAATAGTGAAACTTCTTTTTATTCTCATTCTCACATAGTTTGCTCTCCCAGTTCCATGTAGGAAAACACTTTTTTTTTTTTTTTTTTTTTTTTTTTTAGAGGTAGGGTTTCACTCCTATCCAGGTTGTCCTGGTATTCACTATGTAGTCTCAGGGTGGCCTCAAACTCACAGTGATCCTCCTACCTCTGCCTCCCAAGTGCTGGGATTAAAGGTGTGTGCCACCATGCCCGGCTAGGAAAGCACTTTTTCATGCAAAAACTGATCAACTATCTAGGTAGTCCATCATTCTGAATACTGACTACTCATGATGTTCACTGCTCTGCCTTGCAAAGATTATGTCTGGTTCCTCTGCTTCTTTTCTTGTTGGACAGGGCAATCTCTAGATGTTCCATCCAGTACTGATGTTACTCTGCAAATTTCTGTGATTTCAGGGCTTTTCACATGGACTTTGGAGTTTTTCTCCTCATTTTTATTTTTATTTATTTATTTGTGTGTGTGTGTGTGTGCTTTTGTTTTTTTTTTTTTTTTTTTTTTTTTTTGAAGTAGGGCCTCACTTTAGCTCAGGATGACCTTAAATTCACTCAGTAGTCTCAGATTGGCCTCAAACACAATAGTTTTCCAACATCTGCCTCATGAGTGCTGGGATTAAAACTGTGTGCCACCATACCTAGTACAATCTTACCTGGTGGTAGTGAATCATTTGGACAGTAGCTTGAGGTAATCTTGTCCTTGCTCATTCCCTCACTCCCCATCTCACTGTACCAGGGAGGACTTTTTCTCTAGTGTGTCGTGAAACTTACTCGTTTTCAAGACGGTGAGTACTGCTTCTCATCCACATCCTGCACATTATCCTTCACAGTTTGTAATCTGTTCAAAACAAACAAACAAATAAACAAAAACAAGCACCGCAGCGAAGGTCTGTGGCTGCTCAAGAATGTGCTGCAGCTGCGCATTTCCTCATAACGAAAAGCAAAGCATTTTTAGTAGCTGAGCAGACCCTGGGAAGACCGGCCCGAGTGACTTGCCTGGCTTCGTCCTCTCCTCCTATCCCCTCAGCACTACTCTATGGGTTATTCTGTGCCCACAGCACTCAGGCTCTACTTTACAGCCATTTTATTGGCATCATCTTTGATGAGGAAACTTCTTCCAAGATGTAACAATACTGGTGCCTTTGTTCACTTCCATTCTGCTCAGAGCCCATCTTGTTACCACGGATGCCTTCCCAGGCTGTGTAAGATTTCCATCTTCCCTTCATCCTGGAGCATTCACATCCCCAATGTCTAGCTTTATTTCCTATTTTCCTTTCCACTTTGTATTTTCCAACAGAATATATATATATATATATATATATATATATGGAATAAAGAAGAGAGTAAAATAATATCCACTTGTGCTATAGATCATATCAGGTTACCATTCATTTACAATGTTAAGCAGACTAAAGGAACATGACCTGTGGCATGTGAGAAGACATTACTATAAAAGTTGTCATTGGATGCAGGTAGGAGGGAAATAATGGTACCAACATAAGAACTGAATATACAAAGTTTGTATTTACTAATAATAGAAAAGATTGTTTTACCTCAAGAGAAGCACTTTCATAGGAATGAATACCTCAAAAAGCTTTTTAAATTATGTGCATCTTTCTATTAAGATAAATGTAAATATGATTTAAAAAGAAAAAAAAAGTTGTCATTAACAGATCTTTCTACATGTAGTATGAGAAAATAAAAATCAACAATACCTAGTCTTTATTAATCTTTTAAAGAAACATTGAACAGGTTAAATGTCTTTAGTATGTTAGAGATGGATTTAAAATTTGAATTGGTCTGAGTAGATCTCATTAAAGCAACTCTCTGGTGCCTGTTTATACTAATAGATTTCATATAATTAAATATGCATTCCTTTTATTCCCATGTTGATTAGGTATACTACTTAAAATGATAAAATTATACCAGAAAGATTAGGTGACCTGTCCAAAGAGAACTAGTACCTCAAGAATAGAATACAAAATTATTTTTAAATATCAGTGTCTTGTTCACCTGTACTAGTTGCTTATCTCCTTGACATAAAGTTGATGAGAATAGCCGACCTTGAGGGAGGAAGACTTTGCTGTGGTCCGTAGTTGTGGTGATACAGTCAAACCATCATCACTCAGAAGGCGTGGCCGTGGAGGAGCTCAGTGCCATGTGCTCACCTTGCTCACATCTTGGTAAATCAGGAAGGAAACGGGAATGCTGGGCTCGCTTTTTTCTTTCCCCCTGTTTATTCAGTCCAGGACTCTCAGCACATTGGGTAGTATTGCCGACATTAAGGGAAAATCCTGCTCCTTAGTCAGTGTTTTCTAAAACACTATTAAGAGATAATATCCTTTTTTTTAAAAAATTTTATTTATTTATTTATTTATTTGAGAGCGACAGACACAGAGAGAAAGACAGATAGAGGGAGAGAGAGAGAGAATAGGCGTGCCAGGGCTTCCAGCCTCTGCAAACGAACTCCAGACGCGTGTGCCCCCTTTTGCGTCTGGCTAACGTGGGACCTGGGGAACCGAGCCTCGAACCAGGGTCCTTAGGCTTCACAGGCAAGCGGTTAACCGCTAAGCCATCCCTCCAGCCCAAGAGATAACATCCTTAAGTGTGCCCTATAAATGCCCCAAACCTTTCTTAATATAATCAAGTTGGCTATGTAAATCAGCTATTACAAGGACTTTCTCATTTAAATCTCTTCAGAATGCAGTCAGTAAAGTATTTCAGACATTTATACTATGATTTTCTTTGATTTTTAAAAACTGTTTTATGATATGAAAGGTAAAGTTTAAAGAGGCAAAAGCTTATGGTATTTGAAATATAAGAAATGACTTGGGTTTCTAAGTGTTTTGATATTTTCTGCCAACAGGATTATTGCCAAACTGTGGAGTGGTTTATAAACAAGTTTGAAAAGGTTATATATTGAATGACCACTCAAAGGAAGTATACAATACCAAAAGCCATGCTTGTATTTGAAAACACAAAATTACTAATTATATTTTATATTATTTCTCACCACATGTCTTCAAATACAATATTCTTGATGGATCAGACATCAACTGTATCCTATGAATAATTTTCGAATACAAATGTAGCAATATCAGTTAACTGCTACTTGAGAATAACTTGACTTCGCCTTTCTTTCTATTACATTTGCTTGTTATTTGATATTGGTATTACTTTTGTAGAAGCTTCAAAGTAAAATATTGCTCCATCACATTTAAAGCAAAGAGCTCAATGTAGCTGTTTCATTCAGAATTTTGCTGTGCAATATATAAGCCAACCCATGAGTCATTAACTCTGGATCATGTTAGCTTACAGAAATAACTCAAAATGAACAGCACAAGACTCTGAAATTTGCTGCATCCCTGATATGATATTTTATTTATTTCATTTCCTTCAGGTTTGGATGGTAGCAAATATTCTAATCCCTCATCCCACTATCCACTAGTAAATCATTCTTTTCAGTCCCTAAAACTGTATAAATATCTTACTTCAAAAAATCTCCCCTAATCCTCTCTGAATTCTGATGATAACCTTCTTCAAGTCCCAACTTCCCTGTCTGTTTATGTAACCTTTGGTATTTTTGAAGCTATATTGAATAACATGATATTTATATGGCATCCTAATACAAAAAAAAAACTATATACAATGGAAAAAGTAGCATGTTTTATGCAATTTTTTATTATCATCAGTGGGCTTTCTTTAAACTATACAATGTTAATTATTTTTAGTTAAAAAATGAAACCTCTGGAAGCAACAATATTTAGTCATAGCATTTCCATTATATTAAACAGGAAATAAAATGCTATCATCTATGTGGGGAAACGTATCCTGCTTCTATTAAAGTGTATTTGAACTCTAATTTCAACAGTTCAACCAAAATTTAACAAAACTATAGAATTCTGAAGTTGAACAACAGCTTAAAAATCATATTTATGATCACTAGTATTTTAAACCTGAGCTAATGTAAAATCGCCTAGGAGACAAATTTCTGGCATGTCTGTGAGGTAGTCCCTAGATTGGGTTGTTGGAAACACAGCCACTCTATGGGCTGTTACCCCAGACTGAATTAAAAAGCAGGAAGGAGATCTGAGCACCAGCCAGCATTCTGCTGTCACGGCTCCATGTCTGTTACCAGCCATCTCTTGATCCTCTTGCCTTGATAGCATTCCTCACCAGGATGGATGCCACGCCTTCAAACTGGAAGCAGACATAAGCCCTTCCTTCCTTAAATTGGTTCTTTACAAATATTCGGCCAATACAATGAGAAAAGTATCTACTACATAAAATGTCACAGGAAACCTCACTTTAATGGGGAGAAACCTAGAGCTCAATGAAAGAGAATTGTTTTTCAAAGTTGCAAATACACTGAAAGACCACAGACTGAACAGAAAAATATGTCATGAAATTTTGATTCTTATATTCTTACAGATTAACCATCTTACCACAGTAATAAAAAATAGAGTGATTAGTGGCAAAAACTAGCAGTATTTGTGGTTCCACTTAGCCAGTAGAGATGATTACTTCTTTCAAAATGTTATTGTATTAAAAGGTGTATTCAAAGTGGGTTCTCCAGCTTTCTGTCAATATAAAAAATCTAGGGGCCGGAGAAATGGCTCAGCAGTTAAGGCACTTGCTTGCAAAGCCTAGGAACCACAGTTCAATTCCCCACTATGCACATAAACAGTCATATCCAGATGCACAAGGTGTTGCATGCATCTGGAGATATTCACTGGAGTGAATGGAGACCCTAGAGTGGAGATTCTATCTTTCTATCTTTCTCTTTATTTCTCTCTCTAACTGCCTCTTTCTCTCAAATAAATAAATGTCATACACACACACACACACACATATATATAAAAATATACATATATATATATATATATATATATATATATACATACATATATATATATATATATATACATATGCTGATCAAAAGCTCATTCTGGATGCTAGCCACATATTGGTACTGGGAGTTGCAGGTCAGCACCAAAGACAAGAGTATAAGATCCTACTGCTGAAGACATCATATGCTAATGATACAGAACATGGAGTGACCTGGCTGGAAGAGCATCAGTCCCCAGACAGTTAGCACATTTATTGCCAGAAGGTGCTACATGAGCAACTTGGAAGAAAATGACCAACATCTGTCCAAGCAACTCATGGTCTAAGCTACTCAGCAGCAAACAACCTGACATGGGGCTCACACAAGTGAAATAGTGGCACAAAGCCATGGTGGGAAACCAACTGCTCTTGATTTGGCTAACTGATCTGCTCAGTGGAACGGAATCCATAGTTGGAGCTGAGAAACAAGTCAGAATCATATCCAAAAATGAGCCTGCTCTCCATTATCAAGCACCCACAAGAGGTCCTACACCTATTAAATTCTCTTTAAAAAAAAAAAAAAAAAAAAGATGGTTATCCCATTATCTGGTGATAACTTTACTCTCTGTTGCAGAATTTGCTTCTCTTTTTCAGATGGACTCAGATCCTAAAGAGAGAATCAGCCCATAACACATCACCAGGGACCCAGCAGAACCTAAGAGCAATTGGGGAAACGAGCAAAAGTGCTGCTGTGTTTGTGAACCTGGTACCAGCAAAAGTATGAGGGAGATAGATACAGAGAACATTCAACTCCTACCAAACCAGAGATCCAGAGACACAGAGGCTCCAAAGACCTCATCACTGAAGCAGTCTTAAAACAAACCCACCATGGCTCAGGAAAATTTGCAGAAGAGGGGGCAAAAAGAATGTCAGAGCCACATGTTGGGTCTTTATGCACAGAGACATTGCCTCTTACCCATAACTGACGGCTAACCCCACAATGCACGACCCATACATCCCAACAAGGAGGGGCCATGCAGAGGGGTGAGGACAGGGAGGAGGCTGACGATGGTACAAACATGACGGTTTACACTGTGTACATAACTAATACAACATAAATAAATAAACAAAACAATCTTTAAACAAGAATTCTTGAACAAATAGTAATACTCAAAAATCATATTCCTGAAGCTTTTTTTCTATTAAAAATAGCGTTTTTAATACTAAAATCCTCAAAACAGTCTAAGCTAAATAAACATAATTAGAACAAAGTGTTATTTTGTGTCACAGTTTCCGAGGCTTCAGTCCATGGTTCGTTGGCTGCATTGCCTCCAGGCTGACAGTGAGGTTGCGCAATGTGACCGGAGGTGTGGGGTGAGGGTGGAGCTCCCTGACAACAGCTGAACAGCTGGGAAGCATGGAAACAGGATATCAATGGTCTTCCAATTTCCCTTTCAAGGAAACAGCCCCAGGGACTAAACTCTCTTCCCCCAAGCTTCACTTCCTCAACCTTCCCCCTTCTCACAATAACATGAAAGACAGCACCTTTAACACATAGGTCTGAGGACATATAAGATGTAAACTGTACCATTAATTGAAGGGTCTATCTAGCTTCATATGCCAAATGCACTCAGATAAAATGAACCACAAGAAAACATTGGATTGTTAGAATTCCCTCATGTACCCACATATAGTCACAGTCATTTCTAAGACAAAGGGTGTCCTAGCCTTGTGTTGACCATTCTAAATAAGTTTCTCTGCCTTTTATTTATATAAATAATACCTTAGAATATATGATTGCTTATGCTTTCTCTTTTACACTTGTGAAATTCTTGGATTTATTCTAACTGACATGTAGTGGTGTGTATGGTACAGACATCAAAATTCCTCACTCATTCTGTGTGGTACAAAAACCTGAATAGCTTACATCTTGTGCAGCCTTTTACAAAGCTATTAGGTGTAATGTTCTGACAAGTTCAGTTATCAACCTGTTAAGATTAGGGATCAAGAAATAAACCAGCCTCTTGAGTGTGTCTATGAGCATGTTTCCCGGAAGGATTAGCTAAAGGAGACCTTCATTCAAAGTGGACTCTACATGAAGAAGCTTGCAGAGCTGTCACTGGCTGCTTTGTGCCTGGCTGCCCCGGCTGCTTGCTGTTTACCTGGCTGTCCTGACTGCTCAGTATTGTGTGCCTCGAGGCTGCTTCATGGGCACTGGGACCACATACTTCATGGGCACTGGGACCACATTTCATCAGCCTTCCAACAAGGACTGAAGACCAGTGGTTCTCTAGGTATCCTCCAGGCCATCAGTGACAGATTGGGAGTGGTGAGGGGCCCAGCCCTGTGGACTGAGCAACTCCCAGGTTCCTTGCCACTCAAGCCTGCAGATTGCTGCTGTTGTATGGTCTTTTGTGTCCTGTAAACTAATTCAATACATACTTTAAAAATATTTTATTAGGGCTGGAGAGATGGCTTACCAGTTAAGCCCAAGGACCCCAGTTCGAGGCTCGATTCCCCAGGACCCACATTAGCCAGATGCACAAGGGGGCACACGCGTCTGGAGTTTGTCTGCAGTGGCTGGAAGCCCTGGCGCGCCCATTCTCTCATTCTCTCTCTCTCTCTCTCTCTCTCTCTCTCTCTCTCTCTCTCTCTCTCTCTCTCTCTCTCTCCCCCCCCCCCTTTTCTCTCTCTGTCTGTCGCTCTCAAATAAAAAATTAAAAAATACATTTTATTAATTAATTAATTTATTTCTTACTCGAGAGAGTAAAGAAACTTAGAGAGTAAAATTGAATAGAGGTGCTACAGAGCTTCCTGAGCACCAACTCCAGTCCCATGCACCTCTGGGAGTCCGGCATTTGCACGGGTCATGTGAACCAAAACCAGGGCTGCTAGGGAGCCAAGCCACAGCGTTTGACTGCTGATCACCTCCTCCCTCCAAACAGCTCCCTGTTATAGTACATACACTTTCTTTTAGTTTGTTCCTCTAGAAAATCTTGACTCATACAAATGTTGTAGGTCACATTTAAAATTTCTCTCTCAAATTCATGTGTTGAAATCCCAACCATCAGTAACTCAAAGTGTAAGTAACTGTGGACAGTCTTCACAGAGTTAAGGAAGTTAAAGTGAAGTCACAGAGATGGGTCATTATACAGTCTGAGTGGAGTCTTTACTAAAAAAAAAAAGAGTTTATATCCAATAGCAGAAAAGGCTTCATTCATGTGAAGACACAAGGAGATGTCCCCCCATGCCCCAAAGGGAGAAGCCTGGCACAGACCGTGCCTCATGCCTGTCATGCTGAAATCTTTACGTTTGAATTCTAACATGCAGAATTCTGAAAAAAAATATGTTTCTTCGGTTTAACTTACCCAAGTCATAGTACTTTTTAATGCATTCTTACCTAAAAAATACATACTCATATATTCATAAGAGAAATTGTGTCACTATGTTTGAGTATAACGACTGGCTTCCAAAGTGCTTGTTCAATTTAAATGAACATTCTGGGTGTTCCAAAACTTCACTACCTCTTGCCTCCTTCCTTTGCATTAATCATTTCATTGGTAGTAGAGTGGTATCTCCTAGTTAGCATTCCCATGATTATGAACATTGCATGTAATTATCGTATGCTGATCAGCCATCTGTATGTCATCTTTAATATTAAGTCTCTTTTCGCCAGCATGTACTCATCCTCCTGTATTAGACTTAAGAGCATTCACTCTACTTCCTTGGCTTTGGTGAGCGATAATCTCTTGATGTCCTGCATCACTGCCAGATGAGTATTAGACCCCTTGCAAAGCCTCCTAGGTGGGAACGGCAAGGAACTCCCACATCTTCACTTCATCGTTTTGTGTTTTGCTTATTCTTCACTGTGTTACATGTTTTTCTCACCTAACACAGAGAATTAGTATTGAGCTCTTTGTTGTGTGTTATCTGCAGAATTCTAATATTTTTACACCGTATATAACCTTGCATTTTACTCTTTTGGTACTATGTATTTTCCTTTGAATACAATATGTTACTCTCCGGTGTGCAGACAGCTGAGCCTTTATTAGTGTGTGGAATGCTACTTCAGAAAGATTGGTGTGTGTAATATGTTTATGAGTATATTTATGAATGAGTACACCTTCACTCCATGATGCCTCTGTAGAGGCCAAAGGAAAATTTCAGTGTTGTCCCCAGTCTTCCACCTTGGTTGAGGCAGAGTCTCTTATTAACCATTACTGCATATGCCATGGTAGATGGCTCATAAGCTTCCAGGAGATTCCCTTGCCTACCTTGTCCTTATCCCAGTAATGCGCTGGGATACCAGACTTGCACTAAAGCATCAGGCTACAGGAAGGTACTCAGGATCTGAACTCAGGCACTCACATTGGTTGAGCACACACTTTCTCCAGTGAACATCTTCCCAGATTTCATTTACAGGATTTATGTTGTTAAATTGGGCCGGGCTCCTCCCTGGCGGGTAGGTAGTGCTGAGGAGGGACCATGCCTGCTGGTTCCTCCCAAGAGGTTGAGGAGAAGGATGAGTGTCGGACGACTCAGAACCTCTCGTAGTCACCGGAGAAATACCACACTGAGTCGGGAGTCCTGTCGAAGCAGGAACTCGCTTTATTGTTACAAACAGTTGCCTATATCATGTTGGGAACAAAGGTGGGGATTCTAGGATGGGGGAGATGTAAGGGACAGTAGTAAACTGTGACTATTGAAATGATAACTCCAACTCTTGCACAGAAGTAGTAGGCCAGAAGCCATTAGGCATCTTGCTGAGTCCTAGCTGGCCAGAGACAGGTCGCCAAACTTTAGCTAGGCTCAGGAAGTTCCAGGACGCCTCATGCCAGGGCCTCTCAAGGCCCAACAAAATTGCATTCAGATATTAAGGAAGTTAGTGAGGTAATGAACTAAATTCCAAATTCCGTTAAATCCAAGACGAAGTGAGCTGTGATGGGAAACAATCTCTATTTTGTAGAGGTACTGATTAGAGTCTTTTCTTATTATTAAATGGTCTTTGAAGCTTTTATAGGGATATACTTGAAACTATATAAAGAATGTGGACCTGGTGAGTTAGGTCTCTATTCCCAGCTAACTAGAAAGATGAGCCAGTGAAATCTTCGTTCAGTGCTAATCTGAGCTACTGAGTGAACTCAAGGGGGTCCCGAGCTTTAGTGAGACTGTTTCAAAATAAAACCAGGATAAGGAGGGTATGGGCTTCTATGTAGCTTAGTGGAGCAGTTGCCTAGCTTGCAAAAAGTCTTGGGTTCAATTTTCAGGACAAATAAATGAATGTGGTAAACATACAACTTACTTCACTTGTCAACTATTTAATCTTTTACAATGAATATTGATTGCAATTCTTTATTCTTTCTTTGGTAAATCTCTTGCGAATTTTTTAAAAGTTTGTTTACTTTTTGAAAACTTTTAAAGACTTTTTATTAACAATATCTGCACATATAAATAATATACCAAGATCCTAATTCCTTACCACAACCCTTGCTTTTCCTCCTCATGACACCCTCCCTCACTGACTTCCTTTCTCTTTCCAACTATTTTCTCTTCAATTTTGATATCATCCTGTTTTTTCTTCAATTATTCCGGTCTTGCCTATCCAGCATCAGCCTCTGTAAGATCATTAATATCATGGCCACTTTGTCTCTGGATGGCAATATTGTAAGCACTCCCTCCCTTCCATTGGTTCCTACATACTTTCCCTCACCTTTTCACAATGGTCCTTCAGCCTGGGGGGTGTAATAGAGGTGACTCAGTGCTTCACCCTCTGCTGTCACTGTTCAAGACTGGTAACTTTTGAGTCACTCCAGTTATCCCCACAATCTGAGAAGAAAAGCTTCTCCAAGCAGAAGTGAGAGCAGCATTAATGGATGGGCATGAGCACAGGCATTTTGAGAGAAGTTTGGTGAGTTTAATATGCCCATTTAGCCCGGCAACAGTAGTAGATTCCCCCATTAGAGCTTTTGACCTCCCAAGACATAGGCTTTTGATTAGCATCTCAGAACCAATCACAAATTCTTTCAAATCCAATCAGAGAGCAGTTGGTTTCCCCCATAACAGACATGACCTTACTATAGCAGTTGGTATATTTGGCCTGAATCGTTAACCATATAACTTGCCAGGCCCTCTGCTGGTTCAAACCAGCATGACATGTAGGATCAATACATCTTTAGAGACATATAGTCTTTTTCTCAAGTGCACACATTGAAAATTAGTGTAATCCATTCAAAACTATCCCTGGATAAAGAAGTAGAAGTCTAATTTCAAAATTGTATAAATGTTTATAAGATACATATGTATTTTAATATAGAACATATTTTACTGTTACTCAAAATCCTGCCAGATGATGTCCAGGAACCCAATATGCTTCTTTGAGGAGGAGAGGAATCTTTTTTTTTTTTTTTCCCTCAACTTAGACTTTTTCCAGTATAAGGATGATTCTTACTATATTTCTGATTAAACATACTGCCTGTTCTGAAATACCTAGCTAACTTGTTTGGTTAAATATTGTCCAATTGCACAGAGATACAGAGAGCCAAGAAAATGTGTGTTTCTCTTCACCATATGGGTGCCAACTCAAACATAGAAATTTTTTTGTGACTATTTTAAAAGATAAACATATAAACAGTATTACACTTGCATGCATTAACACAATTATCTTATACTCAAGCCTTTTTCACTATTTAATTGTAGTGGTTATCATGCAAAGAATGTACAGTGTGTGCATTTAATAGAAACAAGTACATTATGACCTTTGGAAATTTCTTGTACACTCTTTCTCTGGATATCTATTATTGCACATAAGACACAGATAATGATACTATTTCACCTATTTTATCAGCACACTGATTTCTAGCTTTTTGCCAAAGATAAAGAATAAAGACTAACTGCAATGTCCAGAGTCAAAATGGTCCTGGATTCTGTGGAGATATTAAACTTATGAGTAATAATAGTTTGTTATTTAAGCCATTCAAAATATAAGGAGTTGGATGGCTCATGTTAAGGAATTGGGCTCATTTTTCATTACATTCTGCACAAGTAACAGATAGCTTGAAGTACAGACCTCTCTAATGACCTACATGCCTTCTTTTGCAATTTCAAAAAATATACTTGAGTATAATTCTGCAATTATGTAAGATATTGTTGTATACTAAATGAAATACCAAGTAATCATGGATACCTATCATTTTTTGTTAATTAGTTCTCTTACTATAACATAAATTTTAGTCTTGACTAATCATAAATGAGAAATTGTCTATTTAACATTTGGCCTGAATAATTTTGAAGGGTTCAGGAAACAATTTTCCCAGGTCTGTGCAATGTATCTGTTTTTGCCTCCCTGTCACTTATGCTTCAACTGTTTCTTCTATTTTCATGAGATGCCCACTAGGAGAAGTTTGTGTTGAAAGGAAAGACATGTAGGATGGTATACTGATTTGTTATTTTTCAAAAACCCCAACAAACACATATTTAGTATCTCATACATGTGGAGATGTCTAGGTTGATATCTCTGGACCAAAAGAAAGTTGTAAGCAGGGTTGTGTTTGTGCAAAGACTGCAGGTAAGGATGTGTTTTCTTACTTTTGCCACTTGCTGGAGGTCATCTGAAATATGACTGTTCAAAAAATCACACTGATAACTGTATACCCAACTTGGAGGTATTCTGCCACATCATCATGGAATTTGAAAATATGTAAATAGAAAATTGGTTAATAAATTGGTCAGAAGAACAGACTTATGGATAGCTTTTTCAACTTTTTTAAAGAATGAAAATATTTGTGTCTTAAATAAATTAGAAGTGATGGTATCCTATGCACAAAAGTATATCCTTAGTTGTCAAATAAGTCAGTCTTATTCCTTCAGATATTTGGGTATATTCTCACTGAACTGAAGCACAGAGGAGCTATGCCAACAGGAGCACAGCTTACATAAGAGTTTAAAAGCAAAATCCACATCCATCGATTTGGATAACATTAGTGCAGTGATAACTTGCCCCACCTTGGCTTAGTAGAGGCTAATATTGAGTCCTATATTAGAATTGCATTGTAGAGTGAAGGGCTTGTTTTGTAATGCTGAGTACACTGTAACCTAGAGAAAGAAGTAGACTTCAAGGTCATCTGAGAATGACTGACCCAACATCTCATTCTAGAAAACTCTTCATGTTGCACATATTTGAGCTGGAGGAATCATTCAGACAATGTATGACTGAAATTAAACAAATAATGTTTATATATGATCGCTAAACCATCTTATTAAATAATTGATATGCAATGTTTGCCTTATTTCATTCTCAATAATAAATTATATTTGAGTAAAAATTCTAAAATAGCCCAATATTTTTATAAGTTCACAGGAGGTCTAAGGTATCAAAATTAAGAATAATCATGAAATTGAGACTTTATAAAATGTATAGTAAATAAAATTACCTGGGGAATTTAAATTCGGAATGCTGAGATAGGAATCAAATCTAACAAGTTTTAAGGAGCTTCAAATTGGCAATGATGGTTTTAGTACAAACACCATGCTGCAGATAAGCAGGGTAATAGCAATGCTGTTGCCTCTGCTAATGAAAGCAAGGATCTTAGTCACAGAGCTTCACAATGGCTAACTGGATAAGCATTTTTATGCTTTATTGATATAACTTTGTGAGTCAGAAACCATTTGCTGATATTCAGAAAGTATTTCACAACAAATTATTTTTTTAATTTATTATTAATCTCTTTCAATACCACTTATGGATATGCTCATAAATATCAGCATATTAAACTCCTGTCAGAAAATCACAATACTAACCAAACTTAATCCATGGAAATACTAATGAGCTAATCTGCACATTAATTAAGCACAGTAGCCTGCATAATTTAATATTGACAAGAATTAACCATGCAAAAGTTAAAGGGCAAACTATATTAGTTTATCAATCCAGGTTTCATCCTCATAGAAATGTTGATATGCCATTGAACAATTTTAGCTTTTATATTTCATCCTAATGAATATCTTGTGCTTCCGAACCAAACACATTAAACTGTTTGTTTTACTGAAAATAATTCTTCCTGGGAATTCCTCTTCTGAAATTAGTTTCCTTACAAGGATCAGAGTGGCAGGCTCATCTTGAAAACTGTCACCTAGCAGTGATAACTATTTGCTTTTTAAAATTCCAAGTAAAAACACAATGACAATGTTTCTCTAAACCTTGAATGAGGCTAGAATTTCATGAACTGTTTAAGGGCATCATTTCAATTGGTTTATTACAATATGTAAATTATCATCCCCACATATTTCCTGCAATATGGAGAAAAATATCAGATACAAGCCTTTCTTCAATTAATGAGCCAAATAAAAGGCCACTTCAAAGCAAAACTCAATGTTAGTCAAATCTAAATAAAATCCTTATCAATCTCTATGTCTCAGTAAGTTTGTTGTTGTTGTTGTTTAGTTTTTGGAATTAGGGTCTTGCTCCAGAATTAGTCTCAGGCTGGCTTTGAACTCACAGAGATCCTCCTACCTCAGCCTCCTGAGTCCTGGGACTAAAGGCATGTGCCACCACACCAAACAAATTAACTACTTTTAGAATTACATTTATGAAGAAATCAGGCAGAATCAATAACTTATAAATAAATGTTTTCTCACTAGTCCGTTTTGAACAAAACATGTAAAGAAGTAAGGATTTAATTTCAATACTACCTGGTTGTAGACATATTGTAATATTAAGTCTGAAGAACTGGGAAAGAACCATGGGCCAAAACAATTGACAAAGATAAATTCAGTTGATTTACTGAGTGTATTGGATTTTGTCGAGTAAAGAATGTAGTGTGGATGTGGCTTTACCCTACGGTACTATGACAAGGAAATAGCTTAGAGTGGAAAACTATAAGCGATGTAAGTTGGTCACAGTTCAGAAGCCTGGGGATTCTAAGGTCAGGGTGCCAGTGATTGTTCTGATGAGCTGTTCCTTGCTTCCAACTTGATGTCTTTCTGTCTGGTTGAGAGTATGAAAGTGGTGTGTTGCCACATGGAAGGAGAGAAAAGCAAGAGAAATGAACTGTCCCTACATCTCCTTGACAAGGGTATTTACTCTTTCATGTAATCAGCCCCTTATTAATAAAATTATAATGAGAATTAGATTTCAAGGATTATTCCTCAGGTGTCACACATTTAAAGCACCCGCGTGTGTATGTTTGTGTGTGTATGCATGTGTGTGATGTGGCCGTATATCTGCTGGAGAATCAATTAAGTAAACAATTAAGACATAGTAGTCTCTATTCATTTAATTCACAGTGAAAATCAGTACTTCTTGTGGTTTCAGCTAAGATTTGGACATTTGTTGATTAATAAGGTGGGAAGACTAATTCAGGCAAATGATTTACAATACTGTATAATATTCATGGGTTTATAATGATGTTTGTTTTTATGTTATATTGTAAATCATCATCTGTACAAAGAGTGAGGATGAAGGAATTGTTGCATCTTAATGTGTAAAATATTGCTATGCCTAAGATGAGATAAAGTAGGCAAAGTAATAGAGACAAGTTATTTTTATCCTTTTTTTTCTTTTTCTTATTTTAAGGTTTCTTTCCTCAACAATCATTGTAATTTTTTTCTTTTGAGACTTTTACAGAGTTTGAATACAGTTTACTGGATGAACTGTATAATATAGTCTGTATTGGTTGTTTTAGCAATCAACTGTTGAAGAACACATTAACTGATTTTGACGTGAGCTTTTTAAAAACTACCAAGACCATTCAGTTGCTGTGTGTGTGTGTGTGTGTGTGTGTGTGTGTGTGTGTGTGTACGCACACACACTTTATTTTTATCTGAAAAAATTCCAAGAGACAGAGAGATTGCTCAATGGTTAAATGCACTTATGCGCAAAGTCTAAGGACTTGGGATTAGATAGGTGCACACAGTGGCACATGTGTCTGGAGACTTTTGGCAGTAACTGGAGGCCCTTGCATGCCCATTCTGTTTCTTTCTCTCTCTCGCTCTCTCTCTTTCATAAATAAATAACTAAATATATTTTTAATTAAATAAAATAATTCTTGGAATGTATAGCAATTCCATGTTTATTTTTTTTTGTGGAATTAACAAATCTTTCCTAAATTTAACATTTCCAGGTTTTGCTATTTATATTTTCTTCAACAATGTATTGGAATGCTATTTTTCCAAGTCCTCATTAGTATTTGGTGATATGATTTTTTTAATTTTTTTGTTTTGGTTGTTGAGGTAGGGTCTTTCTTTAGCCCAGGTGACCTGGAATTCACTATGTAGTCTCAAGGGTGGCCTCAAACTGACAGTGATCCTCCTACCTCTGCCTCCCCATTGCTTGGATTAAATGTGTGCACCCTTACATGCAGCATAGGCATTTGGATTTGTGTTTACCATTCAGAAAGCTTTGTCATGATTCCTGTAATGGCGTTGACTTTTATTGTTCAACTGGATACTGAAGTTGAAAATATTTTCACTCGTACTTTGTGATCAGAACTGTGGATACAATGCCTGTTCTTGGTGTTTTGAATTATTTTCCCAGTGGAGTACTGAGAACTCTGTGAGTATGTTATACACTTCAACATGATCAACTTTTCATTCAGATGTTTGCTTATTTTCTCATCTGCATCATACGGCTTTCCCAAAGTAAGTGTTTATGTGTGACATGATGTTAAATGTTTCTTTGTATTTTTCATTTTCTAGAGACTGCTTTGGTGCTCATGTCATAGAAAACTAGCCATTTAAATGGATGCTAATTTTTCTCATTTCTTTCCAAAATATTTTTAGGCTCAACACACATTTTGAGCACATTTTTATATAAAATTTTTACATTTAAATAAATAATTTTATTTATCTATGTACTGAGCATATGCATATTCAATTGCTTCAGCATAATTTATTTCATCGAATTACATGTTGTCATTTCAATGGAGTAAAATAATGTTGTTTCTTTTCTTATTTTGTTCTATTTAAGCATCTGTTCATCAATCCCATTGCCAATAATACATAATATTGATTTCTGTGGATCTACAATAAACCTTGATAATCAGGTAGTATCCAGCTTCATTGTTTTTGTTTCAGCTGTTCTTAATTTTATACCATTCCAAATGAATGGGGAAATAAGCTTTTCTACATACCAAAAATATAGTAGTGATTATATCCAACCAATATTCAATTTGTAGAGAATTGATGCCTTCATTATGCTGAATTATCCAATATGTGGATGATTGTCTCATTATTGCCACAAAGTACATGAAAAGAAATCATGACGGGGACAGGGTTAACAACAATTCTTGCTGGGAACCCAGAGAGGAATCATGTTGCACACGATATAGAAACAACCTTTGTAAAGCCACACCAGAAAAGAAAAACAGATTAAAAAAATAACGGTAAAAGAAACAAAATCAGTATTGCCCAAAACCACACTGAATGTGAACAACAAATTGGTCCTCTGCACAAATGCCTCCACTTCTGACCTAAGCTCTGTCACCGTACAACACATGCCTCTACTTAACACCTCAGAACACCACCATAGCAAGCCAGTTCACACCTTTGGTCCTGTGATTTACTGCACTCCAGGCGTCAGATCAGGTGTAAGAGAAACAGGCTCAACAGCACGGATGCATCACCCACTCTTATCAGCATACCCATTATTATCCATTACTTCTCCAGACATGAAGGTCTACTCCCTTCATGCATGCCATGGCTTCAGGCTTTGGTTCCGCAGACATTCTTCATGTTCCATCTCACCTAGTGGAGCCACCCCCAACAGTAGGCTCAAAAAGCAGACCCAGTGTCAACAGAGATCCCCTCATGCAAGTTTTCCAGTGAGAGTAAGCTAAGTCGGATAACCTTGACACCGGGCACAGCAGCACACCGAAGACTCCAACCAGCACCAGGCCCAGCGTTGTAAACCTCAGCTAGAAGAACGGCAGGGAAATTTCACAGCTCTGCTCGCCTACAACCAGGGCTACAGACCTCCATGGCATCTGTCCCTGCTTCACGGACAAAGGGGTTCTTACTGAAACAAAATCACAAAATAGGAGGTGACTGCTTCACTAAATGTGAAGGCAAGTGTAAGAGAAGAAGAAATGTGAACCCAAACAGGACATGTAAACACATGAATATTAGCAGAACAGAATAATTACCTGGCACAATCCCACAGGCGTGCATTTGCATGAACTGCCTGATAAACATATTCATAATTGTCATGTAAATATAGCTCAGCAAATATCAAGAAAACACAGAGAAACTGTTCTGTAGGATTAGGCAAACAATAAGCAACCCAAAGAGGTATATATAACAGATAGTAAGCACACGCATACACACTCACACACATATACTGATTCAAGGAGAAATTTGGGAAGTTAAACATAAAATTAATGAAGTAAAAAGAAGCACAAGAGCTGTCACAGCAGGATGTACGTTGCAGATAAAATGGAACTCTACACAAGAAGAAAATTATTATTATTATTTTTTTTTTTTTGAGGTAGGGACTCACTGAGGCTCAGGCTGATATGGAATTCACTATGTAGTCTCAGGGTGTCCTTGAATTCATGGTGAACCTCCTACCTTTGCCTCCCGAGTGCTGGGATTAAAGGCGTGCCCCACCACACCTGGCTAGTTCAAAAAAAGAAAATGAACTAAGTGCTATGAAGGAAGCTAATACAATGTAGAGTAAAGCATAAAAAGAGAAAATGTCAAGTCACTGGATTCGAGGAAAAGGAGCCTCTTAAGAGGTAGAAAACATATCCAAAGATACAGTAGACTGTCTAGGAAAGACTTACATGTCTTCATTAGGTAAGATAAAAGCATTTCAGTCACACCCATTTGAAGCAAGAGTGCATTTTCTTGTTTCATGGCCAAAATGTGAAGAATTAAAATGAGAAATCTGAAGGCAGTAATAAGAAGGGAGAGAAAATCTTATACATGAGAGTTACAATGACACTGGCATTAAATTTCTCAGTGTAAACCAAAAGGTTGCAATAGTTAACTATTAATTGCTGTGACATATACCTGAGAGAAATGCATTAGAAGCAAGAAATGTTTATTTGGCTAACAGTTTCAGAAATTTAGTTCATGCTGTCTGACTCCATTGTTTCCTGGATAGTATCAGTAAACCAAGGCAACCCAGTAGCAGAGAAATGGAAGGGGGTCAGAGCACAAGCTACTGCTTTTCTTCAAATGTGACCTATTCATTTCAAATAGAGACTAAGCTGTAACAATGCTAACATCTTGTAAATGTGTGATGATTCCATTAGGTCAAGAACCTCTCAGTGGTAGGCTCCACCACTCAACAAACAAGCTTTCTGAGGGTCAACAGATCTAAATCCCAACACAGAACAAGAAAGAGTCGAATAATTTATGCAAAATGTTGAAGACAAACTCTCCCCTCCCAAAAGAAAAAATACAGACAACACTGTCCCAGCAAAGAATATTCTACCCAGTAAAAATATCATTTAGATATAAAAGGAAGTTATTTACAATGAAAGAATATAATAAATATTAATAATTTATAAAATGCAAAAGTACACAACTCACTGGATAAAGTTAACACGTAGTGAAACTTGTGATACCAGAATATTGAAATGGTGATGTGCAAACATTATATCTTTACATTGTGGTTCAAAGGCAAAGCCTAAAGGAATGAAAGCTAAAAAGTGCTAAGGCATAGAAAATACAAAGAGACATGAATTATAATGGAAATTGAGGAGCATCAGTGAAACCGTGGAGTCATGTAATCCAATTCAGTAAGGAAGCTTTTTTTTTTTTTTTTAAATTTTTTATTTATTTGAGAGCGACAGACACAGAGAGAAAGACAGATAGAGGGAGAGAGAATGGGCGCGCCAAGGCTTCCAGCCTCTGCAAACGAACTCCAGACGCGTGCGCCCCCTTGTGCACCTGGCTAACGTGGGACCTGAGGAACCGAGCCTCGAACCGGGGTCCTTGGGCTTCACAGGCAAGCGCTTAACCACTAAGCCATCTCTCCAGCCCAGTAAGGAAGCTTTATGGG
Source organism: Jaculus jaculus (assembly GCF_020740685.1). Classification (NCBI taxonomy): domain Eukaryota; kingdom Metazoa; phylum Chordata; class Mammalia; order Rodentia; family Dipodidae; genus Jaculus; species Jaculus jaculus. Next base: position 171,711,003 of record NC_059105.1, on the reverse strand, counting down.
GCAAACCAGTAGCGGCAATATGTGAGGACAGGCGCGAGGCCTTGCTTTCTGTTTAGAGACTGAAGCAAGACTTCTGAGCACAAGCACTCGACTTGAATACGGTATTATCAGCTCAATACAGCCTAGTATAGGACTTTTTAATGGAATTTTCAAAGCAAATATTTCCCATTATATAGAAAAGTTAAAAAGCAATCAAATCATATGTGTGAGGAAAGTCTTCTAATTACTAAACATCCACTGCCAGCAAGAGATAAGGCAAGGGAGATAGGATTGATGAAACAGAGAACAATTAACTAAAATACATTCATAGCTACTTATCAAAATTATCTCCAATGTAAATGAACTCGATTCTCATATCAAAAGATACACTATAGGGGCTGGAGGGATTGCTTAGTGGTTTAAAATCTTTCCTGCAAAGCCTAATCACCCAGGTTCAATTCCCTGGTACCCAAGTAAAGTCATATGCACAAGGTGGTACGTGCATCCTGAGTTTGTTTGCAGTGGCTGGAGGCCCCTAGTGTGCCCATTTTTCCTGACAGTGTCTCTGATCTATCTCAGCTTTCAAATAAATAAGTAAAAATATTTTTAAAACATAAAATGATGCAGATTAAATGTACAGGTAATAGACCTAACTAGATACTAAGTATAACAGAAATACTTCACTATCTAGGATACACATAGACTAAAATTGAATTGGTGGGAAGAAATATTTCATGCAGAAGAATACCAAATTGAGGTGGAAATAGTTAAATTTACATCTGATAAAAAGACTCTAAATAAGACTAATAAGCCTTTTTTGGATCATTCTATTATCTTCAGAATAAATTTAAAGTGAATCAAAACTGAGGGATAAGACCTGAAGATGTAAGAAACTTAGAGAAAATAGGAGAGTATCAGCTATGTAATTGTTACTTTTGATTGTGACAACAAAATTATATACAACAAAATTGAAACTAAAGTCAAAGTTAAAAGCCTATTCAAGACCATGGAAAAAAATATTAGAGTAAGGTGATGCTTTACACACAGAAATTTTGTACAAGAAATTATCTAAAAAGTTAATTTTGGAGATCCCTGAGATCCAGTTTTTTTAAAAAGTCACAAAATATCTCAGAATGTTTTAAGTTTCTTCTTTGGGTTGGGCTGTAATCTTAGCTGTGCGTCTCATGTAGCCTGTCTGCTGCAGGTTGCACGTGCCTAATGGGGGATGTATTTTCAAAGCATGCATTTGGTTAAAAGATAATATGTCTATAACATGTAAAGAATGCATGTCTGGAAAGCCTGTCCTTTCAGAGAACATTTCTGTAGTTACAAGAATGAAAGTGACTCACTGGCAAAAAAAAAAAGACTGCTTAAAAAATGGGAAAATGAACTGAATAAACTTTCCTCAAAAGGAGATATATAAACCTGAAGGGATGGCTTAGTGATTAAGGTGTTTGCCTGCAAAGACCAAGGACCCAGGTTCGATTCCCCAAGACTCATGTTAGCCAGATGCACAAGGGAGTGCACACATCTGGAGTTCGTTTGCAGTGGCTGCAGGCCCTGGTGCACCCATTCTCTCTCTCAAATAAATAAATAAAACATTAAAAATGAGATATGCACATTGCAATATCATCAGGAAAACATCAATGAAAGCGAAAGCAAGACTACACTTTATAAGAGAATGCCCATGATAAGCTATGGTGAATACCAGTAACCCCACTGAGGAAGGGAGGAAGTAACATAGGATTTGTCCATACAAAAATTTCTAATTGGTAAAAATAAAATTAAAAATGAAAGATACCAAGTATAAGTTTGAATACAAGACAATACAACTCTTATACTCTGTGAGTGGAAAGGTTACTGCTGTAGTCAGGTTCTCATTGCTGGCAGAAATCACTTGACCAAGAGCAGCTTTGGGGGGAAAAAGAGATTTATTTTGGCTTACAGACTCAAGGGGAAGCTTCATGATGGCAGGGAAAATGATGGCATGAGTAGTGGGTGGGCATCACCTCCTGGCCAACATCAGGTGGACAACAGCAACCGGAGAGTGCGCCAAACACTTTCAACTGTCTACTACACCCGTAAGCCTTCCTCCAACAACACACTGCCTCCAGGAGGCCTTAATTCCCAAATCTCCATCAGCTGAGACCCTAGCCATCAGAACACCTAAGTTCATGGGGGATGCCTGGATCAAAACCCCACAGTAAATGAACGTAACTTTTACAGAAAACAGTAGAGAGGTTCCTCGGGCGATTCCAGCTAGAGCTGCCTCATGATCCAGTTTCTACTGTGTATGAAAGTACATGGAGGTGGTTCCCAGCTCAGTTCCAGCAGAATTTCTCAGTGGCCTTGCAGCCCAAGTATGTAGACCAGACTGACAGAAAGCTGGAAGAAGCCATTCTATATGTAGTTCAATGGGAGAAAGAGATACCACCAGTGAAGATACTCAACAGTGGACACTGCAAGCCTTATAATTGCCCAGCCAAGCCAAATGAGCCGACAGGTGCAATAGTGGCAGGTCTGTCATGGTGGAAACAAACTGCGTTACAATTGGACTGGAGGCCTGCTCCATGGGGGGAAAATACATCCCTGATACTGAAAACTTAAAACAGGGTAGTCATGAGCCCTAGAGGTGTAATAGCTGCTGATGTCTGGAAAAACTTATATACTATGCTTATCAAACTGCCCAGTAAGCACTTCTCTTAATATTCATACCCTTATATTAATGCTACTCTCACTTGGGAAGAGAATCTTCTCTTTTCAGATGGCAGTGACCCTGGGACGACTCAGAAGGTATCACAGTGCTGGAAAGAAGTGTCTGGAGTACTGAGTAACATTTCGATCACACCTTCCAAGGCTCAGGGTCTAATGAGGAAGAGGTGACACAAAGAATGTAAGAGCCAAAGGAAGGGTAGGGCTCCTTACAACGTGCTCCCTCCTGGCATAAAATGGCCTGGATATCCATGACCTCACAGTGCCTGACACTACCTACACAAGACCATCATGAGAGGAGGAAAAGATCATGACAGCAAAATAAAAGAGAGACTGATTGAGATGGGGGGGGGGGGAATATGATGGAGAATGGAATCTCAAAGGGGAAAGTCCGGGGAGGGAGGGTGTTACCATGGGATATTTTTATAATCATGGAAAATGTTAATAAAAATTGAGAAAATAAATAAATAAATAAAAATTCCAAAACACTCTGTGTCTGGTTCTGTCAATAAATTATCTCTTGAGATTGTTTCCTTTGGTCTTTCTCCATGCACTGCCCTTGTCTAATGAGTGCGAGCTATGTTGCCTCAGGTAATGGAACCTGAGTGACATGGACGGATAATACGGGGTTCTGCGTATGTAGCCAAAAGTGGGCTGTATAGAATGCCTCCTGAAAAGGCGCATGCTTCAGGCTTCGGCAGTGCCGTCACGCACTGTGGAAATCCTCGTTTGCTTGGCGTCCTAATGCATTTCTCTGCAGGGCTGCGCCTTGTCGTGCACCCTGTCCAGTGCGAGCAGCTCACTGCCCACCCAGGGCCAGCGCTGCGGGAGTGGTGGTGAGCGTGGAGGAGAAGCGCTGGTAACCCAGCGGCTAAGTGGCGCTGATCATTGCGAGTCTGTGTAGAACTGAGGACACTAGAATACGTCATTGTCATCTTACTTTATTTATTTTAATAAATCCTGATGGGTCTAATGGAGGAGCCTTTTGTGTTGTTTTGTTTTTATGAGGCAAGTCCAACAGACTGACCTTTTTTGTGTGAGAGAGTGAGAGAAAGAGTGTGTGTGTGAGAGAGAATTGGGGTGCCAGGGCCTCCATTCACTTTAGTAGAACTCCAGAAGTGTGTGGCACCTTGTGGGCACGTGCGACTTTGCACATTTGTTCACCTTGTGCATCTGGCTTATTGGGATCTGAAGAGTTGAACATGGGTCCTTAGTCCTCACAGGTAAATGCCTTTTCTGCTAAGCCATCACTCCATCCCAGGAGGAGGAAGTTTTGGGCTCACTAAATAATTCAACCTTCTCTCAGGCTGCTGATTCTATAAAATTTTTACTTCAAGACTGATCCTCACTCAGCCTTCAACATCAGAAGTTAATATTTCAGGTAAGTGAATACAGCCTGATTTTCTCTATATGATCTTTTCTCATAACAATTCTGAGGAGGGCTGGAGAGATGGCTTAGCGCTTAAGCGCTTGCCTGTGAAGCCTAAGGACCCTGGTTCGAGGCTCGATTCCCCAGGTCCCACGTTAGCCAGATGCACAACGTGTGCACGCATCTGGAGTTCCTTTGCAGTGGCTGGAGGCCCTGGCGTGTCTATTACTTCTCTCTATCTGCCTCTTTCTCTCTCTGTTGCTCTCAAATAAATAAATAAAAATAAACAAAAAATGTTTTTTTAAAAAAAATAAAAAAAAGAATTCTGAGGATTGTAGTCCCGCCAAGCACTCTTCTCTGATGCACCCAACAATATTGAATTTAAAGTGCATAACAGCCTGAATTAAACGTATTTTCCTTTTCAAATTTGAGGAGAAAAGGTGCGGCAATAGTAAGAGGATCTACTTCATATTGGTTATGATTGTACTTTGTTAACTTTAGTAAGAGCATTTTAGAAATTTGGTAAGAGTGTTCTAAATAAATTAGTATGAAAATATAACCAATATAAGCCTTCCAAGACATACAGAACCACTGTTTTTTTAGTATTCTCAAAATTAATTATTTGCATAAATTAACATACCCAGCTGGGCTGGAGAGATGGCTGAGCAGTTAAGGTGCTTGCCTGTGTAAACTAAAGGCCCATTTTGACTCTCCAGATCCCACATAAGCCAGACACACAGGGAGATGCAAGCACACAAGGCTGCACATGTGCACTAGGTGGCTCACACGTCTGGAGTTCGATTGCAGTGGCTAGCGGCCTTGGTGCTCCAATTCTTTCCCTTTCTCTCTATCTTACAAAAATGATTTAAAAGGGCTGTAGAAATTTTTTAGTGGTTAAGGTATTTGTCTGTGAAGCCTAAGGACCCCAGTTCAATTCCCCAATATCCACATAAGCCAGAAGCACAAGGGGGCACATGTATCTGGAGTTTATTTGCAGTGGTTAGAGGCTCTGACATGCCCATTCTATTTTTCTATCTGCCTCTCTCTCTCTCTCTCTCTCTCTCTCTCTCTCTCTCTCTCTCCTATCCTTTCTCTCAAATAAATAATAAAATATATTTTTAAAAGGAAAAAAAATTTAAAAAAACATGAGGCTTTAATCAAATCCTGTATAAGAGCGTTTCAGATATGTACTACTTTGTAAGCTCCTTGGAGTTAACATGTGCTGAAACATTTTGTAAAATACTACTGAAAATATGGCTGGACACCATATGTTCCACAATATGTTGTGAAAGTAGATGACAGAATGGAAAACTTGAGAGTGAGTTTTGGGTTTTAAAAAAGTGAAAATGAATCCTTTGAGGCTCTCTTGAGGATTTTCTATCACTGGAAAGGCTTTTATCCAAATTTTAGAATTTCAGTAAAATATCAGTTTCAAATATGTCTAAGAATATCAATGGATTAAATGGCCAAAATATTTTATTTAATGTTTTTATATGCATACTTGTCATAAGAATAATGGCAGTCACACTACAAAGCTGACTTCTTATGAATTTGTGTAGGAAAGATTTGTCACTTAATTTGATGACATCTTTTGCTAATGATAATTCCCTATGTTGGGTTAATTATTGAACTCTACACTTTTATTTAAGATTAATTATTTTGGATTTGGGAGTGGTGGTGCACACCTTCAATCCCAGCACTTGGGAAGCTGACATATGAATATCGATGTAAGTTTGAGGCCACCCTGAGAATACAGGATGAATTCCAGGTCAACCTGGTTAGTAAGAGTGAGTCACTAGCTCAACACCCCACCAAAAAGTATTATTTTGGGGCTGGAGAAATGGTTTAGCAGTTAAAGTGTTTATCTGCAGAGCCTAATGACCAGAGTTCAATTCCCCAGTACCCACATAAAGCCAAATGCACAAAGTGTCATATCTGGAGCTTGAATACAGTGGCTATGGGCCCTGATATGTCCATTCTCACTGTCCTTGCAATAAATGAAAAAAATAACACTTTTAGAAAAATAAATATATTGTGCAGTACAGATCTGTAGCATGTGGACATGAAAGGTACTCTCCTCTGTTGACTATAACAATGACAACCATAGTTTCCATTATCAACAACATGTGTTATTTTCAGCTTTGATATGTTTTATTCTGAGTGAGAGCCTATCTTCTCTAAGTATTGAAAAATGAACATTTCACAATACAGTGTACTAAAGACAAGATGTCTTTTCATCATTTGAAACATAAGAAGATAGCATTTTTATTTTTTCATTTTTATTTCATTTGCAAGCAGAGGGAGACAGAGAAGAGAGACAGAGAATGGGTGTGGTCAGGCCTCCTGCTATTGCAAATGAACTCCAGATACATGTGCCACTATGGAAGTCTGGCTTCACATGGGTATTGGGAAATCGAACTCAGGTTGATAGGGTTTACAGGCAAACTCCTTAACAGCTGAGAGATCTCTCCAGCCCAGAAAACAATATTTGATAACAATAATGTTTAAATTAATTAAGAGATACCCCAGATCAAATGCTAATTCAAAAATACATAAATCATCTTAGCTTAATGCTGTGGTAATTTCAGTGAAGAGCCAGAATGAGGTGATGAAAATACGTTCAACAGATTATCTGATGAAATAACCAGGATCCCAATGGATTCTTCACATTAGTATTTTTTTTTCATAGTAAAACATACAAAAACAAGTACTGTCACAATTATTTGCTTGTTCATATTACTAGGGAAAATGATCATATAAAATACTTCTAAGAAGGGTTCAGAAGGGAAAGTCTTCCATGAGAAATGATGTTTATTTGAGGAACTTTTAATATCGTAATGTTCATAATTCAACACTCAGGAAATGGACATGGCACGCTCGGAAGCATGTGGCACATTTAAGCTACACAACAAAAGAAACCAATAGAGGCTATGTGGGACCCTCTCTCAAAAGTCAAGGCAAAATATGTTGACTTTTCAAGTGGGTAATGAACTTCATAGCAGGGCATACCTAGGAGGCACAAGGTCCTGGGCTTAATCCCAGCACTAAAGGAAGAGATGTGTGGCATTTGAAACAGACCCTGAAAAGGTAGGCAGGGTGCTATGGTAGAAGGAAACACAACTTAGTAATCAAAGAATAATTATTATAATATTTTATATTAATTATTATTTATATTATTATATTTATATATTAATTATAGTTATATTTATATTAATTGTTATTATTATTATTACTGTTTTTCCAAGATAGCATCTTGCTCTTGCTCAGGCTGACCTGGGCTTCACTATGTAGTTTCAGGGTGGCTTACAGCTCATGGCAATCCTACCTCTGGCTCTCAAGTGCTGGGATTCCACCATGCCCGGCCCGAAGAATAATTATTTTAAAAAATACTATAGGATAACCAGGTGAGATAGTGTACACCTTCAATTCAAAAACACTGAGGCAGAGGGTATAGGATAGTTATGAGTTTTGGGCAACCTGGGAATACAGAGTGAGTTCCAGGACAGCCTGGGTTAGAGGGAGACTCCAATAAAACAAGATCAACAATAACAGAAACATGCACAGGTCATTGTTTTGGACGGAGTCCTCATAGTAGGGAACAACAGACAAGACAAAAATCCAAACTGAGTTATTTATGTTAAAATTTCAAGTGAGTATTCTCACTTCTTATGAATCAAAGCAGAAAGATAAACAAATTTACCAAGTCAGGCTATGAAATGAAAACCTAACTTGAAACCTGAGATTAACAGTTATTTTTATACTGCCTTACAAAGAATGTGGCTAAAACAAACTGCTCTTTGATGTTTGCCTCTGACTTCTACAGCCTTCCTTGTCTGTAAAAACAACTTCTGGCCAACTTCTGTTATTGAATAAAGTGTTGCATTATTATGTCTTCACAAATAAAACCAAACACAGTGTGCAAACTGAATGTGTTGTCACTTTGATTTTTGACACTGATAATAATTTGATTTGGTTTAAAAGTTAAGTTCCTGCCATTATTGTATAGTATATTTAAGTGACGACACTAAAACATATGATTCAACCTCATCTAGACTAATGACGTGTGAAAACCCTGTGGTTTGTGAGCTGAGCTGACCCATGAACACAGATGTGATTCAGGATGTTCAGTTTAGCAGTGGACTGTGAAAATAACTTGAACAGGAAGTGGCTGAAGGAGAAGAGGTCAGTTGAAACCTATTAGAAATCTCAGGTATTGAGTGGTAATGCTTGATCTTTGATAAAACTGGGAGAGAGGGGCCAAGAAAAAATGGATATGAAAGTTGGCCTCCTTCCTAGTGCCATTGCTCTCCATCCTGCTGAAACCCGTCTGTAGACTGTTTGACACACATACACACATACGTGTGCTTGAGACCAGTTTGAAATTAATAATATCTTGATTTTCTCTCACTTTCTCTTGCTACTTTGTTTCATTATGTGGAAATTACCTTTCACTTATCCATGTCATGCAACACAGAAGTTGAAAAACATACTGTTGGGCTGAAGGGATAGCTTAGCCGTTAAGGCATTTGCTGGCAAGGCCAAAGGACCCAGGTTCAATTCCCCTGAACCCATGTAAGCTAGATGCACAAAGCACTCATGCATCTTGAGTTTGTTCACAGTGGCTGAAGGCGCTTGGTGTGCCCATTCCCTCTCTATATCTGCCTCTTTCTCTCCCTCACCTTCTGTCTCTGAAATAAATAAAAGTGAATAATAAAATATTTCAAAAAAGAAAAAAAAAGCATAATGTTTATTTATGTGTTTGTTTTGCTCTGTTCAGAGGTGGGGTTTCACTCGAGTTCAGGCTGACCAGGAACGAACTCACTTTGTAAACCTGACTAGCCTTGAACTCCTAAGTCAGCTTCCCATGTGCTAGGACAAAAGTCATGCACCACCAAGCCCAGTTCTGTGTGCTCTGTTTTTGATACAGGGCCTCATGGTGTAGCCCTGACTGGCCTGGAACTCAATGGAGAGACCAGGTTGGCGTCAGGGTTACAGCCATCACGCAAGTGGCTCCTGGCTGCTGGGACTACAAGCATGAGTCCTGAGCAACACAGAGTGAGTGAGCATCCTGAGCGTATGCCAAAACCCAAGCAAATGTCCCAACCGTGCTGACAAAAAGTCAAGATGATTCTAGTATAACACTATGGGTACAAGGAACTTTCTCAACACGTTCTAACATATATGCCCATTATTTCTTAATTCACTTTATCATATATTTTATATGCATGTTATTACCACAGATAAATTGTACTTCTCATGTTTCTTAGTCAAAGTGTCTATGGTAAACTTTATGAAATTTCCATGGAAATAATGCTTTTATTAAAACATATAAACAGTTTATCATGAATATGTAATTTAGACCAGTAAGTCAATGTCAACCTCAATTTGACAAGGAATAAAATACATATGAAAATTCTTGGGTTGTACTGTCCAGTAAAAAATGTCTTAAAATGATGTGACATCTGTCAGTTGATGAATGATAACTAACTTTTTAAAAGCATAGTTCCATAATAGAGTATCTATGGTTCTATTTTTTAAAAAGCCAAAATTTGATGCAATGAGGCCTCGGGAATATTTCTGAATGACTCCATGTTATTTAGAAATTTTCTTGGGCGTGCATGTAATCACTCCTTAAGATGATTCACGTATTCTCAATTCGCTTTGTTAATCCTACTTTTGAACTTGTATTGATGAATATAGTAGACAGGGGCTTGAAGAGGAAGAGAAGGATCATTGACTAGGCAGGTATTTTTCATCTCTTTATATGTTTCTGAGTTCCCATTCCTTTTATACAGTATATTTTAAAATGTTACATCTCAACTCAGCAGAAAAGTATCACTAAACACTATGTCATTGTCTCCTGAAAAGTTTATAAAACAAGCAATATATATGTTTAATTTTGAGATGCTAAATATTTTAAATAAACAAAATTGAAAACATTTATGTCACTAGAAGTCAGTTGGTCCATATCCTGGTACCATTAGATTTGGTGTCTCCTTATAGTCATTTCCCAGTGGGTAGCACCTTTCATCTGTCCCAGGGAGCTACCTGAAGCCTCTTTTACATGGGCTTTAGTCTCATGCCCAAGAGCTCACCCTCAGGACCTAAGTCTCACTGAAAGTCTGTTCTGCATCAATACCATCGCTTTGAAGATCAGGTTCCAGCATATGAACTTAGGAGGACACACACATTCAGAGTACAGCCATACTGTCGAGCAGTTAAGCGTGGAAGAATTAGAAAACTCGGGACATACTTATTTCTTTATGCAGTACTTATGTTTTGTAAGTCTGTTATATGTGCAGTAAAAAAAAAAAAAATAGAGAACAGAACTATTTCCCATATATGAACACTGCAGAGCAGTCTGTTTCAACCAACAGTCATTCTAAAGTTCTTAACAATTGCATATAAGTATGTTTGGAATTAAAGTGCTGTGTGAAAATATTTTCCTGAAGTGTATTTTCCAAAGATAGAAGCAGACACAGAGGCTCTGAAGACTTCATCACTGAAGAGGACTTAAAACAACCCAACACAGCTCAGAGAAGTTCATGGAAGAGGGGGAGTAAAGATTGTTAGAGCCACACATTGGGTCATTATGCACTGAGACATTGCCTCTTCCTCATAACTGATGGCTCATCCCACAATGCATGACCCACATTCCTCAATGAGGAGGGTCCCTACAGAGGGGTGAGGATAGGGAAGAGGCTAATGATGGTACCAACGTGACTCTCAACACACTGTAAACATAACTAATAATAACTTAAAAAAAGATGCTATGTGAAGTATATGTAACCAAAAGAGTTAAAAATGTGATTTCTAGACAGGATTAAATATTAATTTAACTCATAAATTGAGAAGACCCAACATTTGGAATACTTCACATGGATTAGAAAGAATTCATTGTATGGTGTTATAATGGCTAAACCTGTTTACTTTGTTTTCTAGATCATGTTTACAAATATTTTAGCTTATTTTCAGAAAAAAAAAACTACCAAGGGTATATTACTTTATGGAAAAGCCAATTTTATTATTAGTTTAGATTGTGTTACCATTTTCCTATTCAATTAAACTTGACAACAAACTCTTGAAGTACTATTATTCTTATTTATCAGTTATGGAGCCAGCATATGACTGAAAAAGGCAGGCAGTAAGTAAGATGGAAGAAATCAGATAGAATTAGAAAAGAACAGGTCATAGAGACAAAGAAGTAAGTTGAAATTCATCCAAACAATTGCTGCAATGTTGCAATTAGAGACTACCACTATCAGATATATGATTTTGTTCTCAATAGAGCCCAAATTGTAATCTTTAAAAACAGAAAGTGAAAGACATTCCTAATCAGAACCTGTCCCAGCTTGGGAGCTTTTCCTTTTTACTTTCTGCTTCAATTTTCTAAAATAAACCCTTCCTAAATTAATAAAAGAAAGAAATAGTGTGAAGTCAAAAACCCCAATGTTTATTATTCTTTTTTTAAAGTTATTCAAGTTAAACCTGTTATACCAGCAATTTTTCTCCCTGCTCCTTCTACGTTTATCAATAGCATGGTCCCTACATTCGCTTTACATAACTCCCAGGCATGTAGTTCAGGAATAATGAAATAATGTATGAAAATTCTAAGTTTTCAAATTGACAAATATTCTTATGATATTATACAAGATAATTTAAAAGTTAAGAAGTCACACTATTATAAAAGCTCATTTTTATATCAGTGAATATATGAAATTATTAAATTAAATTTTATTAATAATAATCTCTTCTCAGTGTTACAAAGTTATATATTTTTAATGTGGAAAGGAAAATTTGCATGCACCAGAAAAAAAATATACATGCATCTTTACCAAGTTGATCATGAGAAGTTAAGACACTGTACAGCTGTAGAGCATAAAATGAGTGTGAAAATTTGCCAAGGAACTTGGGAAGAGAAAATACATGTTTTTCATTTAAATTACTCTTCTTATTCCAGCCTGGAAAGTCTCTACCAGCCAGACATTATGTGACAATTATGTGCATAACTCTCTTAAACCTGGATACATAGCTCAGAGTCAACAAGGAAAATAGCTATTATTTTGAATATATTAAAGAAAAGCAATAAGCCTACTGTCAAGACAACATGGTCCTGGAATAAAAGGCAGCAAAATATGCCAATGGAACAGAATTGAAGACACTGACCTTAGGTTAAGTAACTATAGCTGCTTGATCATTGACAAAGGTGCCAATAATGTAGACTGGAGAGAAGACAGCATCTTCAATAAATGGTGATGGACAAATTGGATGACCATATGTAGAAAAATGAAATTATACCCACTCATTTTGCCATACACAAAAGCCAAGTACAGATGGATTCAAGACTTCAATAAAAGACCTGAAACCCTTCAAGTACTGAAAGAAAATCTAGGAGGTACTCTCTAAGATAGAGGACTGGGAAAAGACTTCCTGAGCAAAATCCCAGTAGCCCAGAAAACTAAGCAAGCACTCAATCAATGGCATCTCATGAAACTAAAAAGCTTCTGTATAGACAAACATTCCATAAGCAGAGCCAATAGCCTACCCACTGAATGGGAGAAAATCTTCTCCAGCTATACCACTGACAGAAGCCTATTATCTTGAATCTGCAGCAAACTCAAAACAACTAAATAAAAAAAAAATCAAATAACCTAGTCCAAATGTGGAGCAGAGAACTGAATAAGGAGTTCTCAGAAGACAAATTACAAATGGCTAACACACACTAAGAAAATGCTCGACATCCCTAACCATTAGGGAAATGCAAATTCAAACAACTATGAGATTCCACCTTACCCCACTAAGGCTACCAAACATTAAAAACATCAGATGAAAACAAATGTTTGCAAGGATGTGGATAAGTAGGAACACACATTCACTGTTGGTAGGAATGTAAGCTGGTATAATCACTGTGGAAATCAATATAGAGACTCCTGTAAAGTATGACTATAAAGTCACCAACAGACCCTGTTATTCCCTTACTGGGCACTTATCTTAAAAGCTCCACATCTTACTTCAAACATATTTGCTCAACTGTGTTTATAGCTTTTCAATTCATAATAGCTAAGAACTGGAATTAACCCAGGGGCCCATCATGGGAGGAATGTATAACCAAGTTGCGGTATATCTACACAATGGAATTCTACTCAGCAGTAAGAAAAAAAATATCAAATGAAATTTGTAGAAAAATGGTCGAACTTGGAATAGATCATCCTAAGTTAACTCAAACAATCACAAAAAGACAATCGTCACATGGTCTCACTCATCTACAGTTCCTAACCAGGATCAGTGTCAATTGTTGGCCTACCTGTATGGCATCACGAGGCTTAGACAATAGGGAGGGTAGGACTTGGGGGACATGGAAAGATGTGTGGGGTACACAAAACTGAACCCAAGTTGAACTGGTACCATAGAATCCTATATCCTGTATTCACTATCCATAGAATCTTCAAAAGGATTCCACCTTTCAGTCTAACTTCTCCCTCAAAAGAGGGAGCAGCTGAATCAAAGGGCCCTGGAGAAGGTAAGATGAAGTCTAACCTTAAATTTCTACTGTTTGTCTTTCTTCTCTGTGTTTCTCTTTTTTCTTTTCCCTTGGTGCTGTCCTGAAATTCCCTGTACCAGGATGTAGCTTACATCTACAATGAGCTGTTGGTCAGAGAGACCTACTAGATCTCCCAAAACAAATAAGACAGACTTCTGTCACAGCACTTGATTACCCACAAGAAGTTAATGGTTAGATCCTACTGCTGAAGACAACATATGTTGTTGGCATGGACCATAGAGATACATGGTTGGCATCTGGAAGAGAGCTAGTCCACAGACAATTAGCCCATCTAGTGCTAGAAGGAGCTACATGAGCTACTGGGGCACATGGCCAACATCTGTCCAAGCAATTCAATGTCTAAGTGAATTGGAAGCAAATAACATGATGTGATGCTCACACAAGTGCAATAGTGGCACACAGCCATGGTGGGTAACCAGCTGCTCTTGGATTGGCTGACAGATCTTCTCAGTGGAAAGAAAGCCATATCTGAAACTGGGAAACAAGCCCGAATCATATCCAGATAATGATTCTGCTTTCCATTGTCAAGCTCCCACTAACCTTGGGCTACAAAAGGGTCTACACCCCTAAAATTCTCTCTAAATTAATAATTGTTATCCTATTTAAGTGGTGGTGACTTCACTGTCCATTGGAGAGTCTGCTTCTCTTTTCAGACAGGAGCTGGACTTGAGGAGATAAATGATCCAGTGCACTCCACCCCGGTTCCAGCTGAAAGCACAGAGGAATTGATAAAATGAGCAAGAATGCTGTTTTCTTAGAGAATCTGATATCAGCACCTACCAAAACAGAGATCTAGATGCTCCTAAGTGCCCAACAGTGAAGTAGACTTAACATGGCTCAGGGAATTTTGCAGAAGGGGGGGTGGAAAGATTGTAAGCACAAGTTGGGACATGTTGTCCAGAGACATTGCCTTTGCCCCATAACTGACTGCTGCCCCTATAATGTATGAAAACAATCCCCATAGAGTTGATCTGCATTCCAAAGCAGGAATGCCTCTTCATATAAGGGGCAGAGGGGGGGGAAAGGATGGTACCAACATGTGTTGTTTACATACTAAATATGTCCATATATAATAAAATAATTTTTTAAAAAGAAAAAGGCCATAAGCAAATAGTTCAGACCACAAGTATTGTGAAATTGCAAGCTTAATCTTTTTCTGCCTTCCATACAATGTGCCATTAATTACTATTTATTATAACATTCATGGGTCAATACTATTCTTGGAAATGTGTGAAACTGACCAGAGTATATATTGTTCATGTCTAAAATGTACCCAAAGAAAGGAAAGAAAATAAAAAGAAAGAAAAAACATAAACCAAAGTGATTCAGTTTACTATCACATCAATAATCAGTACAGTTTGTGATTTCTAGAAAAAAAAAAAGAAAGAAAGGTAATCTTGCTACTTGAGTAGTATTTGCATTCAAAACATTTGTTAGAAAGATATGAGTAGTGGGTAGGCTTAAGATAATCCGCATCTCAGTGTAATTGTGACTGTGGTCCTCTGTGTGAAGCATGTTGTGAGGCCACCTTTGCTTCCCTTCTAAGGTGTCTCAACAAAGTAGTTCTAAAATGTCTGCAGCATATATTTGATCTGCCTGGAGTAAGTCTGTGCTGCTGAAGGAACCCATGTAGACAGCAGGGAGGCTCAGGAATCAGTTCTGCTTAATTCGGTCTGGCACCTGACAAACATGGCCAGGGTGTAAAGGAGAATTATTTCTTACAACAGTTCTTTACTGGCTTGAAATGTTTACTATCAAATAGAACTTGAAGAATGGTTTATCTTTCTGCCTGTTATATTAATGTTTCTTATGCAAGAAAGTTCAGCCTGAGCCCAGGCTTGCTGTTGATTAAGAAGTACTATTTTTTTTTTTTTTTTACTTTTCTTTTTTGGCTTTTTGAGGTAGGGTCTCAGTGTAGCCCAGGCCGACCTGGAATTCACTATGTAGTAATAGGGTGTCCTTGAACTCACACTGAACCTCCCACCTCTGCCTCCCAAGTGCTGGTATTAAAGACATGCACCACCATACCTGGCTCTAGAGATACTATTTTTAATAAACTTGGAGCAGTTCAGTATTTTTTTCCACAACAAAATAAGCCAGTGTTTTGCGTTTGAATGTTGTGCTTTGGACTCCTAGAAATTTGAATTGCTTTCAACAGTCTTTCTTAAGAATGCCTAGAGAATGGAAATGTAGCTTTGTGGTGGACAGCTTGCCTAACAATCATGAGTCCCAGCCCTGTGTGCATAGCTCTTATTTTGAAGTATGCATTGCCCTGTCTTTGGTGGGCCTGTTAGTCAGAACACAAAAGCAACTCCTAAGTCTTAAAGAAATTACCAGTAAAACCCAAGACCTGGGTTTATAGTTGTAGGTCACTAGATAATCCTGGGTAAATTCTCTACTTTATCAACATCCTTGTTTTATTCTTTGTTAAAATTAAAGACAAAGAAAATGCATTGGGTTGCTGAAGTTGATACTAGTTTAAAATGTATATGGGGCAGCTGGAGAGATGCCATAATGGATAAGGTGCTTGCCTGAAAATCCTTAGGACCCATGTTCTACTCTACAGATCCCATGTTAGCCAGACACACAAAACTGAGGCAAGCACAAGGTGGCACATGCCCACTAGGTGGCATAAACTCCAGAGATCGATTGCAGTGGCTGATGCCATGACACACAAATTCTCTCTCTCCTTTTTCCTCTCTCTCTCTCTCTCTCTCTCTCTGTAAAATAAAAGAAAATTAAAAAATCTGTAGAGGGGCTAGAGAGATGACTGGGTGGTAAAAGTGTTTGCCTGTGAAGCCAGCCTAAAGACCCGACTTCAGTTCCCCAGTACTCATATAAGAAAGTTGCACAAGGTAGTGCATAAGTCTGTCGTTCATTTGCAGTGATGAGAGGCCTTGGGGTGACCATTCTCCCTCTCTCTACCTGCCTATCTTTTTTCTCTCTCTCTCACAACTGCCTCTTTTTCCTCTCACTTTCTCTCTCTCTCTCTCAAATATATAAATAAGTGAAATAGTAAAATATGTAGAATTTTTTTTTCACAAAAATCCAAAATAAGTGGGCTGGAGACGTAGCTCGGTTGGTAGGTGAAATGACTGTTCAGAGTGCACCAGACCCTGGGTTCAGCCTTACCATCATTAGTGCACAGCCACATATGCCTGTCATCCAGCAGGCAGAGGTGAGGGTGGAAAATCAGAAGTCCAAGGCCATACTTGAATACACAGGGAGTCAAGGCCAGCCTGGGCTAAAGGAGACCCTGCCTCAAAATGTAGCACTGAAACCGAAAGGGGTTTGCTATGCAAGGGAAGTTCATGAGCAGACATAGCAATGACAGACCTGTAGGCTTCTGAAAGGGATCACAAAGATAATGGTATCAAATTTTCTGTCTCCCAGATTCAAGTTTACAAACGTTTGAGTGCATGTTTTGGTGGCTTTTCCTCTTTGACCCACAAAAAATGGACAGATATAATTCTGATGGCATTGCAAAGAAGCTTTGTAGATGCTGAGTATCATTTAAAATGATAGCAAAGCTCTTATGTTTGGAATTTTAAAATGTCAACACACATATTCCTCATCTGTGTATATTCAGGACCTTTTGCTGCCCTTTAAAAAATAGAGAAAGGCTTGAAATATTGGCAGGTTTTAGGATCATATCCAACTGTAGAACCCCTTAAAGATAAACCCTCTCCCTCTGTGGGCTCTTGCCCTCTCAAGACGTTGTAAAACCTGCAGCCTTGCAGATCCCCGCTGCACAAAGACAGGCAGTGCTCTGCCAGCACCAAGGAGATTTCGCCCTTGGTACCACTCCGTGCAACCATATCTATGCATACTGTGAGTTGACTTGGAGGGTGCTTGAATTTAATTTTATATATAAAGACAGTTTGTACACTGTTATCCCTTTGCTCCAACTTCTGTTACCTTGGGGGCCCTCCTCAGTGGGGTCATGAAGACACTGATAGTCTCTACGGGGTAGCTGGTGGACCATGCCTCGGGGTATTCATACCCTTTCTGTGGCTCTTATAATCTTTCTGCACCCTCTTCCATGGCAAGCCTGTTGGCAGCCTAATTTATTATAATTACAAAATATATGATTCCCTTTTTACCAAGTAATACCACATTCCCAGTTAATTATTGATATTTAGCTCAGTACATTCTATTTCTCTGTGGATTGCAGGGACATGGTCTCTTCTAAAAATATAACTACTTTTGGAGAGCGATCCCAAAAAGGGAAACAGAAGTATTTCCCTGTCTACTATAATACTTGGTTTAGTTCAATATTTTAGAAAGTGATAGTAATTCAAATTTTAGTGTAAAAGCAAATTAAATAAATGAACAAAAAGTTGGAAAGGAATATAAGATCTGGGAAGTTTGTGCATGGGGTGATTGTCTCTTTATTTGATGTAAATACTATTTCAGTATTTAATGTGTGCCCATCCCAAGACTCAGAGCCATGGAGGAGCCACAGGGAACATTGTGAGCAAAGAAGAAACTGTATTTTGGTCTAGAAATGTTCAGCCTTTAGTGAACAGACAAATCAAAAAAAAAAAAAATATGTTGAGAAGGCTGCTGGAGGGATGGATTAGCAGTTAACGTGTTTGCCTGCATAGCCAAGGCACCCATGTTTGATTCCCCAGGATCCATGTGTAGCAGACAGATTCAGGTTTGCTGAGATAAACTTCCAGACCAAGCACAGTTATGGAGGAAGGGATATTTATTGATGCTTACAGATCAGAAAAAGTTCCATAAATGGCAAAAGAAGCTGGCCTGCTTTCACAGGACCAAGCAGAGAGAGAGAGAAGTACAAGCCTAAAGGTCAAAAGCCACAGCAAACTTCAGGAACTCCAGCTAGGCACACTTTGCATAACTTTAGATTGAAATCTGAAACCCACCACCACACCTTAATATCCACCCAGTAACACTGCCTCCAGCCAGGTGGCTGCAGATGAAAACTATAAACAAATAAACAACTGAATATATTGGGGGTCATCTATTCAAACCACCACATTCCACCCCTGGCCCCCAATAGATATATAACCATTACACATTGCAAATTGTACTAAGTTCAATTTCAAAGGTCCCCATAGCCTTGACCAATGTAAGATATTAAGACCTCTAAAATCAAACAAGTCAAACACTTCTAACACATAAAGGCACAGAGTAAACATTTGCAACTGGTATAAGGCATAGCAAGGAGAGACTAAAACAATTCAAACTCAAACACCATCAAACAAGCATCAAACTTCGGCAGTTCAAGTTCAATGTAACCAGGGACTGACAGCCTCCAGATTTTCCAGTTCTGCCCCTCCAGCTGGGTAGAGTAGCCAGGGAACACTTCCATCTTAGGCCAACAGTGCACTCTATGGTAGCCCTTACATTGTTCTGATATATACAAAACATATTTAGGTCTTCATACAAACCATGATCCATCTTCCAAAGGCTCTTTCAGCCTATCAGGGCATCATGCACTGCTGCATGCTGCATCTCAGCAGCAGCTCCTGGAAGCATGTGCAATCCACGACCACTGCTCCCATTTTTCATGCTTCTGAAACCAATACCAGGTGTGCAGGACACAGCCATGTTCTTAATGCACAGACAAAACAAATCATAACCTTGAAAAGCAGGTTCCTTCTCCAGTCAACTCTTTCCAAAAGTGTTTGCATTTATATGATAGTCTTTCCTCAGGCATCCTTTCCATGATAAAGCAATTGAACCATCTTCCTTTAAGATTGCTAATGTGTTTGAAAACAGCAGATTCAGTAACCTAAAACCAGTCTCAGTGCCTGTAATTTTAACTTGCTTGAGGTTTTCCAGCTTAAAATATTAAATCTCTCAGTCCAATATATCCAGCCAAGCACATCAGTCCATTACAAATTTAACCTTGATCAAACTCTCTGGGCCTGGACATCAGGACACAGCCAGACCTTATGCCAATAGCCCAGTTCCAGAAAATTCCTCTGTAGTCTTTCCTTCCCCTTAGAGAGCTCATAAGTCAAGCCTCGAAGTTCAATGCTGTCTACATTTAGCATTCTCAGACTCTCATCATAATAGTCCATAAAACTTGGCTTACCACTCCAGAAGACATCTTCAGTTGCAAGCACCAAGTCCATGCCTATTCCTTCAAAACAAAGGTCCCAAAAGACCAACATCCACAAGGTCAGTTTCATCTCAGTCGACTCCTCATGCTACACCATGTTAGTCAGATACACAAGGGAGCGCATGCATCTGGAGTTCGTCTGCAGTGACTGGAGGTCCCAGCATGCCCCTTCTCTCTCTCCTTCTTTCTCTCTGTCAAATAAATAAATAAAAATAAAATATGTATATATTTTATATATGTGTATCTATTGAGAGAAAACTATTATTAATGGATTCTCCTTTTTGAGTGTGCATGTATGTGTGGCATTTGTGCATATGTCTACACATATTCAGACTTATTGTGTGAACACGTGTAGGCAGGTGTACACCCATCTGTGTTTACGCTTGTGTAGACCAGAGGTTGACATGGGTGTCTTCCTCAGATGTTTTTCACTTTTATCTAAGTATATTGGAATGTGTTTTTCTGGGTATTTACATATATCTATATTTACATTAATCATTGACAGAAGTATAAATAGTATTGTCATAATCAGTGTTTTTATTTTTTTGTTGTCTCACGTTGGGTGTGTACAGCAACCTACCATGTGTAAAATTCAAATTATCAACTGGGTGAATATAAAGCAATGTGTCTTATCATTCTAAGAACTCTGGCCACTTCTGCTCTTGTCTGTATTCTTTCTATTTATTTATTTATTTACTTATTTATTTATTCATTTTATTGCTCCAGCCTACAAGTGGAGAAGCAACTACAATTTAATAATATTTGTGAAAGTTTTCCACTTTAACAATGTCTGGGGATTTTTGTTTTTACTTTTTTGAGGCAAGCCCAATAGGCTGGACTTTTATTTTTAAATGAGAGAGAATGTGTGGGTTTTTACTTTTTAATGAAATGTAACTTAAAACTCTGATGGATTTTTTTTCTCCTATTTTCCTGGAAAATATGCTATGTAACTTTTTTTTTTTTTTTTTTGTACTCAAGTTAGTTTCTCTCTGTCTATTTTTAGGTTCATTTGCAAATCACCTTCGAGCATGCAGGGGCAGCTCTAGGCAAAGTTTGCAGTCCACACGTTTTAAGGGAGGTTCTCCTCTCACCTCAGCTCCTCCAGGCACCTATGCTCTGCATGATGATTAGAGAACCACATTCTTACTGTGTTGTTTTCTGCCTCATCATTCAATAGTGTTTAGAGACCAGTGATATGCTGAGAATCTGATAAATCCCCAAAGGTGAAGTTTGAACCTCAAGTTAAATAGTCCAAAAATATCTTTGGAGTGGAAGACACTATTTCATGAAACCATATCACAGCACTCTTACATCCCATGTCTCCTATTTGGTAGCTTACCCTGATAATTAGATAACTGTGATTTCTTATGATTAGTAATGCTTTCATCAAGGCAATAAACAGTCATTCTTGAGATTTTTTCTTACAAATAGTACTAAATTATTCATGCTAATATTGCTAAGAATATTAAAGATGTCTTGATGCTTATGAAATCTATTAGTTAATGCACATATAACAACATCAGAAGAATAGTTTGCATTTAATCATATTAATTATACCACCCCATTCATGGCCTTTCTACCCTAGATAACAGTGAAAATTTGTGACAATAAATTAATACTTGATTGATTTCATCGAATGATTTCTATCCAAGAAAATCTGGAGGATCCTAGCCATAATAAAGATGTCCCATCAACGTTTCTCCCTCTCAGCCGAGAGGATGCTTGCCACCTCCCTTCAAAGTGCAGTAACATTTGATCTGTGACCTTGAATTCTCTATTGAGAGCATAAGTATTTCAGTTTACTTTGCTCATTTTCTCTTTGTGTTTTCATGGAAATTAGATGCATGAGGTGGTAGGAACTGCAGTATTCACCTGACAAAAGCTGCTCCTCTTTCATGACTCCAACATGTATTTATTTAGTGTTTCATCAAATAGTATTTCCTTGGGCTGTGATACTCAATGTAATGCATTTTTGAAACATATATTTAAAAATCATATCATGGCTTCTAATTTATCACCTGCTTCTGGCTAAAGAAAACCTTAGGACATTTGCTTCTTTTGAAAATGAATACAGTTGCTCTCAAAAATCTCTCAACTGATCCAACAACTAACAAAAAATGTTCATGCTATTTTTTGGGTTAGAAATTCTGTATGATGCAATGGTTTATAGTTGTATTTTGCAGCTTGTTTGCATGAGAAAGGACAGTATTCTCCTTCAGAATATAGGTAAATATAGCAATATATAAGAATTTTTCATCATTACTTCATGACAAACTAACAAATAATCTTCATAAATTGCACCATTTTATGTATAGTATCTTTCAGAAATTGGACCGTGATTTAAAAGTAAATGTTAGAGTTCTCCCCGTCACTTACCTGTAACAATGACTGCATGTAATTCCCCCGCAATACATATTTAGTGTGTCTGATTCACGTAGGATATAGTTCTGGTTATTCTGTACTCCCCATAAAGGATTTGAATCATATGGGGGGTTAAGAAAGGTCTCTTTGAGAGAGGGACGTGGTGGTGCACACCTTTAATCCCAGCACTCAGGAGGCAGAGGTAGGAAGATTGCCGTGAGTTCAAGGCTACTCTGAGACTCCATAGTGAATTCCAAGTCAGCCTGATTTAGAGTGAAAACCCCAAGGAAAAAGAAAAAGAAAGGTCTCTTTGGATGGGAAAGAAAATGAAGTTTGAAAACATTTGCATGTGCTCGTGTCTCAGTTCTTTGCTTTCATTTAGTTACTCCATGATAGGAGACAGGGAACAAGAAGTATTTATCTAGTTAGTCATCCAGACTAGCAATAATATTTTGAATAATTCACAAAATGTCTGAGGTGACAAGTTCCACAATTTACATACTTAAAAGGGGAAATTTAAAAGGTAAATTAAACCATTTTTGTTACAGTTTAAATAGCATGTAACTTAATTGAAATAATATTTAAATTTTATATTTTTACTGTTTTTATATTATAATAAAGGGAATGCTTAGTACATTTTATTAATTTGCGAACTTCATTATTATTGAGCTATTTTCTAACAAAAAACAAATAGTATGTAGTTGATTCTTATAATTCCAAGACTTCTGCATTTTTAAAAAATTCCTCTACTTGCTAATATTTATTTTTAACCTACCACCTAATTAATATTGACAATGTTTCAAGGTCATTCAAGGATAGCCCCATAGAAAGAGTGACAACAATTGTGAATTCCCCAGGATTGTCCAAAGTTAAACAAGGCAAGCTCTGCCTCTCTCTTTTTTTTTTTTCTCTCTCTCTCAGGCTCTTCACAGCCCTCTTTGTGGCCTATTTAATAAAGGCCATATTTTCTTCATGTCTATGTATTTTTTTTTTCAAGGCAGGGCTTCACCCTAGCCCAGGCTGACCAAGCACTTACTCTCTGCTCCTACACTGGCCTTAAATTCACAGTGATCTTCATATCTCTGCCTTCTGAGTGCCAGGATTAAAGACTTGTGCCACCATGCTCAGCTACTTTTTGACAATTTCATTGCCTGTGATTTGCTTTAAGTATAGTACTGAGTTCTCCCTAGGCTCAAGAAGTTGCTATGTTCCTTACAGAAGCAGCATGAGCTCAAGTGCTGCTGTGATAATGATGCCAGTGGACCAGCAGCAATCAATACAGTGAAACATACATGAGATCACGTATGTATAGACGAGTCAGTGAAAGACTCGCAATTACCTAAAGCTTGATCTTCACTTAAATTGCCAATCCAGAACTACTGTGATGTCTCAGGAAGTGCTCACAGCATTCCCATGTGGGTGAGACTGTCCGTGTATGGTACGTTGTGCCTGGCTTTGCACTGGCACCAGGGTGTTTCCCCTTTCCTGGATAAGGTCTTCGTAGGGAGAGTGTTCACTTTAATATGCCTGATCCCATTGAAATAAGTAGTTTTCTCCCAACTTTTAGAGAGCATAAGTCATTGTTTTCATTCCTGTTATATTTTTTACCTTTGATTTGACCTCATTTGAATATAAAGGTTCAGACATGGGAGGCTGACTTTACTGGATAAAAATCCTCCATAGTTTCATTTGCTAGGAGTTTTGTGACTTGGAGTATAAATTAATCACTACTCAGGGTGGCTAAGCGTCTGTTTTATTGTATTTCTTAGTTTTGACATTTTCACATGTGAAAGGGGTGCTTTACCTGAGATATTTCTGTGTTCTTGTGTGTATAGTGTGCATGTGTATGTGTGCATGTTACTATGCATGTGCAAGGACATTTGGAGACAAGAGGTTGACATTGGGTCTCTCTCAGTTGTTTTCCACCTTATTTTTTTCCTTGTTGCTGTCACAAGTAATCACTGTAGTGGAGGGCTTCATAGGGTGGGGAAATAAGCACCCTAGCATAACTTTCTCTCTCTTCTTTAAATATATAGTTGTTGTTTTTTTTTTAAATTATGAGAGAGAGAGAGAGAGAATGAATGTGTCAGGGCCTTAAGCCACTGTAAACAAACTCCAAACAGATGTGTCACCTTGTGCTTCTGGTTTATGTGAGTCCTGGAGAATTGGACCTGGGTCCTTTGGATTTGTAAACAAGTACCTTAACCACTAAGCAATTTCTCCAGTCTTCTCCCTGTTCATGTAGAGCCATCAAGGCCCAAGTAGAGCAGCTGACTTCTGGACAGGCATCACAGCCTCAAGTTCACATGTAATCTGGATTGTTTCTAAAAAAGACCACCTGCAGATAGTGTTAACTAATGAATGCAGAGATTCAGTGTTTACCACAACGACATATCTGAACCAACTCTAACAATAATCAAGAATTTTTAATTTACTTTGATTTTTTTATAATTGATGATTTTAATCTCAAACTCCTGACTACAAAATTTTGCAACAGCTATTGATTTATGTCCAACCCCTTCTTAATGGAAAACATTTTGTTCCCTGCTCTAGATTTGAATTTGATATCTAAATAAAATTAATACATTTAACCACAGGCAGTATCCCAGCATTTAGGTAGCTGCTGGATATTTCTTGTCACAATGTTCAGAGATTCTCTCTGCCTTTTCTCTGCAAAGTGACCTTGTTACAGTTCCTTGTGATCATTACTTGTTCTCATCTCTGTCAAGAAATTCTTTGCAGACATTTTGTGATTTCCTCCCTCACTTCACTGGGCAACTTCCTAAAAGATTTTCTTTGACTTCATATTACCTGTGAAACCTTTCCAGTATTTTCTTTTTATTCATAGAAATTTCCATTACTTTAAAACTAATTATTTCTTTATCTATTCTTTGTTTTTCCCAATAAAAATTGAAATGCTTATGTAGGAATCACCCCCCCCCCCCATGTATCCTGAAGTCCAAAAATGTCCGTAGTAGATAGTGGTTACAGTATGTGTATGGAATAAAAAGACAAATATATATTTTCATTTTATCTCTCCATTTCTATCTGTCAGGGAGCACATAGAGACTGTGCAACCTAAGGGAAGGAAGAGAAGATGGTTTGAAATGAACAAGGCAACATATGGTGTGCAGAGTGAGCAGCAGATGAAAGTATGTGAGAGTAGAACCAGGGCCAAAGCCTGGTTTGTGCTTGCTACCATGGAAACAAGCAAGTTCCTGAATCACTTTGTGCCTCATTTTCTCTGTGATGCAGGGTCAGTAATAAGACCAAGGATCTGTCTCATTGTATTATATGAAACATTCAGTTTATTAATCCAGGTAGAGCTCTTGAACAAGTGCCTAGTTTATAGGGCTTATTTCATGATGGTTACTCTAACTAATCTCTGAGCTAAGATATCTAAAACTGAAGCAGAGCATTTTAGAATACACTACAGGTTGAAGTTATAGTGCCATGTGAATTTATGTGAGATATAACAGAGAAAAAGATGATGTTGACTGGAGAAAATTTAATTCATTAGCTCTGTGATTTGCTTGTAATCTGACCTAATAGAAGCAATGATTTTTATTCCCAATACTTCAAAAATATCCTCCTGTTAGAGTGAATCCCTCATTCCAAAACTCTCCATATGGCAAAATATGATAACATAGGTTGAACATTATTTATTTTTTGCATAAGTTAGTAATTTGAAATTATTTGTTCAGGGAAAAAATAATTCCCATTATTTCAGCCTTGAGAACTAGGATGAATTTATTTATCATGAATCTCTTTAGGAGTAGGAGACAGGGGGAAGGTAAACAACTTTTATGGCTCTATGTCAATGACCAAATGTGAATCAATGTTCTCCTCTGAGTAGAATGAACGTGTGATGCCTGCTCAGAAATGCAGAGGCACTCTCATTGCCTTGCCATGAGACTGCTGGTTACCTCTGAACCTGCAGGACTTACGCCATGACTTCAGAGTCTTCCCAACATTCCTTCCAACCGTATTGACCCAATTTGCAATTTCTGAGAGCTTATGTTTTGTCTGCTCAACCACTGCTATCCTGAGAACTCTGGGGCACCACAGGCAAAGTAGGCTCCCCAGATATGGGTGGAAGAAATAAGTCATTTCTTTTACTGACTTACATCTTTTAAATTTCTTATCACTAACATTTTAAGGCATGGTGTGATGTCTCAATACATAATATACAGTGAAGAATTATATCATTTCTTTCTTTACATTGTTACCCATGGTTTTATAATTGGAATAATGAGCAGGAGTTATAAGACTTCTCTTATCTTCATAGGTTTACTTACTTGCTTTGTTTCTATCTCTGTATGACTCAACTTTTAGCAGCAGAAATAATAAGAAAAAAAATATACTCAGAAGGTCTCCACCTCACAGTAAGCATTTTTCCACAACTAACATCTCAATCTGATCTGTATCTGCACATGTTTCATTACTACTTACATCAGATTTATTCTGCCTCTGTTGGTCCCTTACTTTCATCCATATCTTCCAGTTCATTATTCTCTCCCTTCTATAGATCTACAGATTCATCTTGAATATCAGTATGGCCCTGATCCACAACTTTTCTTATCCCTCTTTCTCTCATTTTCTTCTAGTTGCTTCTGGGAACAATGACAGCCTCACTCAACAGTAAGAGACCTGTTCATGTAGGTATGGCTATGTGGTGCATCTCTCATTTCATTAGACATGGAGACAGAATAAATAGAACAAAACATAAAATGAAAACAAAAACCCATGTACATAAGACACACATGCATGCACATAAACACATACCTACACAACTTTTGTTTTTCATAATTGTTACTACCTGATTCTTTCCAATAACAGCAGCATAAACATGAACTTTATGGCTTTTGTTTGATTAATATCCAATCTGATGTTTTGAAAATGAGACTTTATTAGGGTATTTTGTCATATTTGAAAGGACACACAATGAAAATATGTCACTCTTTAGTCCATACATGATAATTTCAGATTGCCACTTAGTGCTAATAACTAGAGAAATAGCCTACAATGAAAGTTTACTCACTACATCATTTGAATAGTAAAAGTTTTGTGCATAAGTTGTGTAGGTCTTGCATGGCTGATTATAGAACTTTTACAGTGCCTCTGTTTTGAGTGAGCACCTAGACTGCCACAGTGATTATTCAAAAGCATGTATTCAAGTGGGTAGATTTGGTGAGAAAAACACATGAAAGGGTCGTGTAAGGTGGGTTTTGTTCTTAGATAAAATACCTGAGGAAGACTATTTTGCAAAGGCAGATGTTTATGTAGGTAGCAAATGTGGAGGCTGTACAGGATCTGTTAAGGGTCATTCTTGGCTATATCACATCACAGCTTGTATGGGTGTATTCCGTCCCTCCCTCCCTCTCTCTCTCCCTCCTCTCCTGTATTCAATGAGATGAACTCTGCTTTAATGGCGAACAATTATGTTCATTTATTCTGCAAGTTCTTTATATACTGCTCAATATCTGTGTCCACCAAAACATAGAAGAACCTAAGGAGATAGCAGTTTTACTGAATTTACTAGGGAGGTTGAGAGAGTAGTGTTCACAGGACTTGTGTGCCAGGTAATGAGATTCAAATTCAGTGAGAGGCCTTGTCTCAAAAATCAAGTTAAAATTATTAAAGAAGACACCTGACGTTGATCTTGGCATCCACATGCATGTATACACATGTGTGCCCACACAGAGATGCACACCACATATGTAAGCAAAATGAATGTATGGATGAATGATGAGCAAAAACACAGAATCCCTGAGGAAATATAGCTCTTCACACTCATTAACTGAAAACCTCATGTTTCTTCATTTTACCTTTTTATGAAAGATAAGTAATTTAATTCCCAAAGTAAAGATGCCTTCCCACCTATAAACTTCATATGGTGATTAAGTTTCTAAACTAATTCCCATATGATTTGGGTGTTATCCGATTTAGTACTACCATCTCTAAACTGCACTGGGTTACTCTGTAACTGCTGCCTGGGTCCTGCCTGCCTGCCATTTTGCCTTGAGTACATCCCTTACACAAAGAGTAGCCCTGGGTACTAGAACACGTGTGCACTCTTGTGTGCCTTTTGGTCTCATTTCAGAAATGTCGGGATTCATTTTAGCCATATAGTGTTTGGGAAGATAAAAGGTAATGATGTATGTGGTGTACCAAAAAAAAAAAAAAAAAAAACAAAAAACAAAAAACAAACAAACAAACAAAAAAAAAAACCCAGAACACAATCAATACAAAACTAATAGATCCAATCGAGATTGTAGTTCTGGTTGTTGCATATACATTTCACCTCATATGTAAGCCTCAATAAGTTTTCTAGAGTTAAGTTTATAAAATATAGATTTGAAAGAGTAATTTTCTCTAAATTATAACATGTAACTCTGTTTCTTGATATATAAAATTAGATATAAGAGGAACAAAAGAAAAGATGGAGGACTGTTTTAAGAGCTATTCTAATTCTTTTCTAAACATATAATTGTGAAAACATAAAAATCTTTCCCATAATTATGCTTAATACAAAAAGGAAAACAAGAGATAAAAGAAATTATGGAGCTTGAAATAGTTGGGTGACATTGCTAAAGTGGTTTTCTTTGTTATATTTAAAGCGTGAGATAGAAACTGTGCCACAAACTTTGGGTAAGTTTCTTAAACTGTAGACAGATAAAGAGCATACCAAATTTACTTGTTGGTTTTAGAAATTTGGATTGCTTCCCAGGATTTGTACATGTGATCTATGCGAGGCAAGGAATGTTAGTATTATGTGGTAAACACAAAAATAAATGGTTTAGGAAACCTTGTGGGTCTCTCCCAGTATATCCATCAAATTCTTCTTAAATTACTATGCTTATCCAATTTAACCTATGCTGACTTCATTCTTCATTGAAGAATCTATTTTTCTTTTCAGAAGGTAGCAAGACCCGAGGAGGTAATCCACCCCTCACATCTCAGTCATGACCCAGGTGAAACCACGAAACAAGCAGGGAGAGGAGCAAGATGCAGCTTCTATGGTGAGCCTGACAGACCCTGAGGATACTCAACACTTGATAAAGCAGAAATCCAGAGGATCCTAATAGCACATCACTGAAGTAGACTTAAAACTCACCCATCACGCTCAGGGGATTTTGCAGAAGAAGGGACAGAAAGCTTCTAAGAGCCACCAGTTGAGACATCATACCCAAAAGCATTCCTTCCCCCTCCCACAGTGCATGTCCCACAACCCCATGGGGAATACCTGCAACCCCACTGAGGAGGGCCCCCAGCAGAAGGCAGGTAGAACAGAAGGAAAAAAAAAAAACAAATGGTACCAACACATGATGTATCCATTAAAAGTATGTTTTTAAATGTAAATAAATAAGCAAATGGTTTAATGTTTCAGCTACATTTTCTATGATTTATTCCTCACAAAGAAGAAAGGAGTCTGACTCCTTGCAAATGGAGTTTTATTCAACTCTTCCTAGCTCTGAGGCTGAAAACATACAAAACATTTTTAAATCACAAGATTGATCCAACTCTCCAGACCTGTTCATTGGTTTGACTCAGGTGTTGCCCATAAAAATTGGGAATTAATGCCTCCTGGAGGCAGTGTATTTTGGGGGACGGGCTTATGGGTGTATGGCCAGCTTCCCCATGCCAGCTTTTAGCACACTCTCCTGTTGCTGTTGTCCATTTGATGTTGGTAAGGAGGTGGTGTCCACCCTCTGATCATACCATTGTTTTTGCCAGCCATAATGGAGTTTCCTCTCAAGTCTAAAAACCAAAACAAACCTTTTTGCCCATGAGCTGCTCCGGGTTGGGTGATTTCTACCAGCAATGCAAACCTGACTGGACCGCAACAACCAGCAACGTGGGAGCTGAACCCAGTGACTCACATCTGCAGTCGCAGCAATTTGGATGCGGAGGAGGCTGATAGTGAGGCAGAGACTGGTATAGTTTATGCAGTAAGATCTTATATAAAAAATAAAATAAAATAAGGGGCTGGAGAAATGGCTGAATGGGTAAAAATATTTGCTGACCAAGTACACATACTGAATTCCATGCTTAGAACCCAGAGAAAATCCAGGTGAGTGTGTATGCCTATTACCCCTGTTAGACATTTCTACTACACCCTCTCGGAATCAGGCAACATTGCAGAAGAGGTGGTAGCATGAATGTAGGAGCCAAAGAATGAGAAATGATCTGAATGCAGTTTTCCAGACACAAAATGGTGATTGTATTCATTTCCTCATGGTGGCTTTTGCTATCTCCATTATATGAGGACAAAACAATGATGGCATCAGATTAGAAGAGTGGTACTGGAAAGAAAAAGGGATTTTCAGGACATAGAGGGGAGACAAAGGGGGGAACAGGGGGAGAATTATGATGGGGGCACATGGTGTGCATGTATGGATATTGTCAATAAAAAGGAGATAGACACAGAGAACACTCAACCCTTACCAAGCCAGAGATCCAGAGACACAGAGGCTCCCAAGACCTCATCACTGAAGTAGACCTACAGCAAATTCAGCATGTCTCAGGGAAGTTTGCAGAGGAGGGGCGGAAAGATTGTTAGAGCCACATGTTGGGACATTATGCACAGAGATGTTGCCTCTTACCTATAACTCATGCCTAACCCCACAATGCATGACCCACATTCCCCAATGACAAGGGTCCCTGTGGAGGGGAAAGAGGAGGCTAAAGATGGTACTAACATGGCTACATACACACTGTGTACATAACTAATAGGAAATAACTAAATAAATAAAAATTAAAAGTTTAAAAATTCAAATATAAAAGAAAAGAAAAAATGAAGCCACACTTCATTTTTAGCTATCCTCACCCAATAAAGAATAGCAGTGTAAAGAAATCAAATCAGGGCAACAAATAATCCCAGGGTTAAACAAAACAAAACAAAACAAAACAAAAAATTACACTTGAAATATTCATGACTTTGACAGGAAAGTACAAACTTATTCCTGTGTTGTCAATTCTCTCGTGCATGCCTATATCAGAGAGTGTCTGCATGCACGGTTTCCTTATATGTCAGTATTCCCGACATGCTTGTGCTTGTCTTTATAGTTCTTAGCACTTTCAACATTGCAATCAATTCAATGTACATATTCATTCTAAGATTTCTGTACCTTATCCCATACCCATAGGAATAAGATTTCTAGAACTAGGTAAAGAAACGAGACTTTACACAAGTTCTTTGATGGCATTTATGTACACAAAATAGACCTCTTTTCCAGTAGCATGAAAATAACAGAAAATGAATAGAGGCCTTAGTGCTGGTGTGTATTAATGTGCTAGTGCTTCTGGCACAAAATTCCACGGACTGAGTGTGTTAAGCAACAGAAAAGTATTTCCGCACTGCCCAGAGATTCCAAATCCAAGAGCAAGGCCATGGTCAGTTTGGTTTCTCCTCAGACTTTTCTCCTTGACTTGCAGAATGTCTTGGTTCTCCCATGCTTATACAAACCTGGCATGTCTTCCACGTCTGTACCCAGCTTCATCTACTTGCACAGATACCTGTCAGACTGGGTCACCCTGAAGACTTTGTTTTGACTGTCTGACCCGATTCTGCCTAAAAGTACAGTCACATGCAGAGGACCTGATAGTGAGGCTTCAGTATATGAACTCTGGAAGACTCCATAGAACCCACACACCCAATTTTGATGTGTCCTGTTCCTTCTGTGTGGATGTTCACTGCCCCCCCCCCGCCCTGTCATTATCTCTAGTGTATATCTTAGATACTTAGACATCATTAGGATTCTCTTCTGGCTTCAAACATGTCTTTTGTTCAGAATCATGGAGTGGGTACTCAGCCTTCAGGGTAATGACAGTGAGTACATGAATTTGGAAGTGATTTCTACCATCAAAATATTAACAGTTATGTAAACTTTCCAAACATTTATACCTTTTGGGACAGTGTGGGAGAGTAAGGTCCAGCAGTATGGACACTCAGGCTTTTCTTCCAATCAGCATGACTTTCTAATGTCCCTGAAGTACTGCTCCAGTCCACATTCTATGGATCTGCGCTTCTCATTTACTGAATATTTCAATTTTCTAATCTCCTGTACTCTGTAACACAATCTTGCCATCTGCTATCCTTCGCTTTAAACTTATGATGTATAGCTTAGTTAAGAATTTGAACTCAGAATTTTGCTTAAGATGGTGGCATAGGAACCACACCAAAGCAGCTTAGGGGAAAAAAAGCCAAAGAAAACCCAGCAAAATACACACTTTTATTAAAAAGTGAGGCGTATAAGAAATTAAAATGGCAGCAGAGAAGTAGGAGAGATCCAGGGCATCCAGAGCCTTTCAATATTATCTCTTAATATCAACAGTCTCAATGCCCCAACCAAAAGACATAGGTTAGCAGACTGGGTTAAAAAACAGTACCCTACAATTTGTTGTCTCCATGAAACTCTCCTTTCTACAAAGGATGGACATTATCTTAGGGTGAAAGGTAGGAAAACAGTGTTTCAAGCAAATGGACCTAGAAAACAAGCACGGGTTGCTATCCTAACATGTGACAAGGTAGACTTCAATCCAACATTAGTCAAGGAAGATAAGGAAGATCACTTTATATTGATTAAGGGCACACTCCAAGAGGAGGACATTACAATCCCAAACATATATGCACCTAACATGGGGGCTCCCAAATTCATCAAACAAACACTATTAGAACTAAGGTTACAGATAACACCAAACATAGATGTAGTGGTTTGATTCAGGTGTCCCCCATAAACTTAGGTGTTGTGAATGCTAGCTCCTCAGCTGATGGGTATTTTGGAATTAACACCTCCTGGAGGGAGTGTATTGTTGGGGCTGGGCTTATGGGTATTATAGCCAGTTTCCCCGTGCCAGTGTTGGGCACACCCTCCTGTTGCTTTGGTCCACCTTATGTTGGCCAGGGGGTGATGTCCACCCTCTACTCATGCCATCATTTTCCACTGCCATGGTGGAGCTTCCCCTTGAGCCTGTAAGCCAAAATAAATCTCTTTATTTCCACAAGCTGCTCTCAGTTGGGTGATTTCTACCAGCAATGTGAACACGGGCTGCAACCGTAAAGTGGTACTGAGGAGTGGGATTGCTGCTAGACACCCAATTGTGTAGCTTTGGCCTTTTGGAGCTGATTTTCAAGAGGAATATTGGAGGGTTTGAAGCTTTGGCCTACGAGATACCTTGCAGTGCTGTAAGAACAGCTGATGGACTATTCTGGTCTGAGCTGTAAGACCTGAATGCAATAAGAACCATGGAATGTGGGAATGTGAGGTTTGGCTTATGAGGGTGAGAAAGAGCTTTGCTTGGACTGGGCTAGCAGTCTGTTTGAGAAGCTTGCTCTTATGCCCATGTCCTGAGAAGTTGTGCAGGGTTGCTTTGCATAGAAATGAACTGGTGTGAGCAGAGGGATATGGCACAGAAAGAAAAAAATCTTTGGGTGAACTGCTGCCTGTTCATCTGTAACTGAGAGATTACAACCTTTGGAACTGGGCTGGCTGACCTGTGCTGGGGCAACAAGAAGAATGTAGACTCTTTAGAAGGGACCTGAGTGCTCAAGGAGTGTCCTGTTCTTCAAAGTCTGCTTTATTCCCTCCTAGATTAACAAATTGGCACACTACCTGGTATCATGGAGTATAAAAAATGCTGGTAAGAGGGCCATTGAGTTTGCATCAAGGTCTTATGTTTTGGAATTGGCCATGGGCAGTGTGAAGCGGGTTTGCTGGTTGCCTGCATAGAGACCCCATGGGGCCATGAGGATGAACCATGGCTTGAAGTGGAGACCCAGTGGGGATGCCAGGACCATGAGATGGCTTCCAAGGAGAGCTGCCAGCCCTGATGAATTTCCCAGGATTGTGAGTAGCCTAGCTGGAGGGGCGGAATTGGAATGCCAGAGACTTGTTGCTGGGTAGAATTATCAGACTTGAAAATTTGTCACTGGTTAGAGTTGCTGGACTTGAAGCTACAGAGTTTGATGTTTGCCCTGTTTGTTTTAAATCTTGTATTGGTTGACTATTTCTTTGCTATCCCCAATCCCATCTTTTGCAGTGTGAATATTTATTCTGTGTCATTATGTTTTTTTTTTTTTTTTTTTTGTACTATGGCTTTGTTAACAGATCTTGGACTATGGGGATGTATGAACATCATTGGAATTGATAAAAACTATGGGGACTTTTAAAGTTAAAAGAATGCATTGCATTTTACATCATGTATGGTTATCAGTTTATGGGGGTCAGGGGCGGAATGTGGTGGTTTGATTCAGGTGTCCCCTATAAACTTAGATGTTCTGAATGCTAGGTTCCCAGATGATAGAGATTTGGGAATTAACACCTCCTGAAGGGAGTGTATTGTTGGGGGAAGGCTTATGGGTATTATATCCAGTTTCCCCATGCCTGTGTTGGGCACACCCTCCTGTTGCTGTTGTCCACCTTATGTTGGCCAGGGGGTGATGTCCACCCTCTGCTCATGCCATCATTTTCCCCTGCCATCGTGGAGCTTCCCCTTGAGCCTGTAAGCCAAAACAAATATTATTCCCAGAAGCTGCTCTTTGTTGGGTGATTTCTACCAGCAAGGAGAACCGGACTGCAACAGTAAAGTGGTACCAGGAATGGGGTCTTTACTGTTGTAGTCCAGTTTGCCTTGCTGGTAGAAATCACCCAACCAACAGCAACTTGTGGGAAAAAGAGATTTATTTTGGCTTACAGGTTCAAAGGGAAGCTCCACGATGGCAGGGGAAAATGATGGCATGAGCAGAGGGTGGACCTCACCCCCTGGCCAACATAAGGTGGACCACAGCAACAGGAGGGTGTGCCCAACACTGGCATGGGAAACTGGCTATAATACCCATAAGCCTGGCCCCAACAATACACTCCCTCCAGGAGGCATTAATTCCCAAATATCCATCAGCTAGGGAGCTAGCATTCACAACACCTAAGTTTTGGGGAGATACCTGAATCAAACCACCACAATAGTGGTGGTGGGTGACTTTAACACCCCACTCTCATCAATTGGCAGGTCTTCCCAGGAAAAATAAACAGAGAGGCAGCTGGACTAAAGGAGGTCATAGAAGGAATGGACCTAACAGATATATACAGGACATTTCATCCAAAGGCTGTGGAAAATACATTCTTTTCAGCAGCACATGGAACATTCTCTAAAATAGACCATATATTAGGACACAAAGCAAATCTTAACAAATTCAGGAAAATTGAAATAATTCCTTGCATTCTATCTGACCATAATGGAATCAAACCACAAATTAGTAGCAAGAAAGGCTACAGAGCATACACAAAATGATGGAAACTAAACAATACACTACTAAATGATGAAGAGGTCAATGAAGAAATCAAGAAGGAAATCAAAAAATTTATACAGTCAAACAATAATGAGAACACAACATACCAAAATCTCTGGGACACAATGAAGGCAGTTCTAAGAGATAAATTTATAGCTTTAAGTGCCTATATTAATAAATTAGAAAGGTCAGAAGTAAATTACCTAATGCTTCACCTTAAAGCCTTGGAAAAAAAAGAACAAGGAAAACCAAAAATCAGTAGAAGGGAAGAAATAATAAAGATTAGGGCAGAAATTAATGAAATAGAAACAAAAAAATCCAAAGAATTTAAAAAAAAAAACAAAGAGTTGGTTCTTTGAAAGGATAAACAAGATTGATAAACCCTTAGCAAATCTGACCAAAGAAAAGAGAGAAGAGACACAAATTAATAAAATTAGAAATGAAAAAGTTAACATCACAACAGATACCAGAGAAATTAAAAAAAAAAATCATAGGGACACACTATAAAAGCACATACTCCACAAAGTATGAAAATCTGAAATAAATGAATGATTTCCTTGATTTATATGACTTACCTCAATTAAATCAAGATGAGATTAATCACTTAAATAGACTTATAACAAGCATGGAGATCTGGACAGTTATCAAAAATCTCCCAACTAAAAAAGCCCAGGCCCAGATGGATTCACTGCTGAATTTTACCAGACCTTCAAGGAAGAGCTAATACCATTGCTTCTTAAACTTTTCCATGAAATAGAAAAAGAAGGAATTCTACCAAACTCCTTCTATGAAGCCAGAATCACCCTGATACCAAAACCAGGCAAAGATAGAACAAAAGCATAAAATTACAGACCAATCTCCTTCATGAACATAGGTGCAAAAATTCTCAACAAAATATTGACAAACATAATACAAGAATATATCAGAAAGATCATTCACCCTGACCAAGTAGGCTTTATCCCAGAGATGCAAGGATGGTACAATATATGCAAATCAATAAATGTAATACCTTATATAAATGGATTGAAGGACAAAAATCACATGATCATCTCATTAGATACAAAGAAAGCATTTGAAAAAAATCCAACATCCCTTCATAATAAAAGTCCTACAGAGACTGGGTATAAAAGGAACATATCTCAATATAATAAAGGCAATTTATGACAAGCCAAAGCCAACATATTATGAAATGGGGAAAAGCTGGAAGCTTTTCCACTAAAGTCAGGAACAAGACAAGGGTGTTCACTGTCCCCACATTTATTTAATATAGTACTGGAAGTCTTAGCCATAGCAATAAGGCAAGACATGCACATAAACGGGATACAAATTGGAAAGGAAGAGTTATTATTTGCAAATGACATGATTCTATATATAAAGGACCCTAAAGACTTGACTAGCAAACTGTTGGAGCTCGTAAAAACCTACAGACATGTAGCAGGATACAAAATAAATACACAGAAAGCAGTATCCTTCATATATGCTAACAATAAACACACAGAGGATGAAATTAGAGAATCACTCCCATTCACAATTGCATCAAAAAAAAAAAAAAAAGAAAGAAAGAAAAAAGTACTTTGGAATAAACCTAACCAAGTAAAGAACCTCTACAATGAGAACTTTAAAACACTCAAGTGAGAACTTGCAGAAGACACTAAGAACTGGAAAAACATCTATTGTTCCTGGATTAGAAGAATCAATATTGTGAAAATGGCAATCTTACCAAAAGCAATCTACACAATTAATGCATTCCCCATTAATATTCTAAAGGTATTCTTCATGGAAATAGAAAAAACACAATCCAAAAATTCATTTGGTATCACAAAAAAAAAAAACTTGAATATCTAAAACAATACTGAGCAACAAAAATAAAGCTGGTGGTATCACCATACCTGATTTTAACCTATACTACAGAGACATAGTAACAAAAACAGTGTGCTACTGGCACAAATGCAGACATGTAGATCATTAGAACAAAGTAGAAAACCCAGATGTAAGTCCAGGTAGCTACATCCACCTGATATTCAATAAAAATGCCAAAAATACTGATTAGAGAAAAGACAGCCTCTGCAGTAAATGGTGTTGGGAAAACTGGATCTATATCTGCAGAAGGATGAAAATAAATTCTTCTCTCTCACCATGCACAAGAATTAAGTCCAAATGGATTAAAGACCTTAATATCAGACCTGAAATTCTGAAACTACTAGAGGAAAAAGTAGGGGAAACCCTTCAACATATTGGTCTTGGCAAAGACTTTCTGAATAAACCCCAATTGCTCAGGCAATGAAACCACAGATTAATCACTGGGACCTCATGAAATTTCAAAGATTTTTCACTGCAAAGGACACTGTGAATAAAGCAAAGAGGCAACCTACAGAATGGGAAAAAAAAAAAACTTTGCTAGCTATATATCTGATAGATGATTAAAACCTAGGATATACAAAGAAGTCAAGAAGTTGAATAATAAGAAATCAAACAAGCAAATCAAAAAATGGGCTATGGAACTAAATAGAGAGTTCTCAAAGGAAGAAATAAGAATGGCACATAAGTATCTAAAAAAAGTTCTATGTCCCTAGTCATCAGGGAAATGCAGATTAAAACTACATTGAGATTCCATCTCACTCCTGTCAGATTGGCCACCATCATGAAAACACATGATCATTTATGTTGGCAGGGATGTGGAAAAAGAGGAACCCTTCTACACTGTTGGTGGGAATGCAATCTGGTCCAGCCATTGTGGAAATCAGTGTGGTGGTTCCTAAAACAGATAAAGATTAATCTACAATATGACCCAGCTTTAGTACTCCTGGGCATATATCCTAAGGACTCATCTCTTTTCCTTAGAAGTATGTGCTCAACCATGTTTATTGTTGCTCAATTTATAATAGCTGAGAAATGGAAGCAGCCTAGATGTCCCTCAACTAATGAGTGGATAATGGAGATATGGCACATTTATACAATGGCGTTCTACTCAACAGTAAAGAAAAAATGAAGTTATGAAATTTGCAGAAAAATGGATGGATCTGGAAAAGATAATACTAAGTGAGGTAACCCAGGCCCAGAAAGCCAAGTGTCACATGTTCTTCCTCATATGTGAATCCTAGCTACAGATGATTGGGCTTCTGCATGAGAAGGAAAAAAAGTCAGTAGCAGAGGCCAATAAGTTAAAAAGGAGATATAAAGGGAAGAGAAAGGAAGGGAGGAGGGTACTTAATAGGTTGGTATTGTATATACGTAAGTAGAAGAATAGATTAATGGGGTGAAAAGGCCCAAAGTGAGGTCAGGGGAAGAGTAAAGGAAAGGTGGAGAGAGGGCTAATCAAAATCTAAGAGGATGCAAATAAATCATATGAAATCCTCCAGTTTCAGACAATGGAAAACTCAGTAGCCATAGATCATTGTTAGAAAATTTTAAGTGCCAAGGATGGGATACTTCCAGTGAGTTGTTGGCCAGGGAGGTCCTTGATGTCCCCAAAACATTATAGGCCATTGCCAAGGCCCTTGGCTTCTCACCAGGAATAGAATATAAGACCCTATTGCTGAAGACTCCACATACTTGGGATGTAAGGCCACTGAGAAATTCCGCTGGAACTGAGCTGATAAACTCCTCCATGTAGACCAGCTGACAGAAATCTGGAACAAGCCATTCTACATGTAGTTCAAGGGGAGAAAGAGATACCACCAGTGAAGATACTGAACAGTAAACACTGCAAGCGTTATAATTGGCCAGTCAGCCCAAATGAGCCAATGGGTGCAATAGTGGCACATCGGTCATGGTGGAAACCAACTGCCCACCAATTGGTCTGGAGGCCCAGTCCATGGAGGGGAACGCATCTCTGATACTGAAAACTTAAAACAGGGGTAGTCATGGGCCCTAGGGGTGTAACATCTGCTGATGTCTGGATAAGTGTATATACTATGCTTATCAAACAGTCCAGTAAGCACTTCTCTTAATATTTATACCCTTATATTAACGCTACTCTCACTTTGGGTTGAGAATCTTCTCTTTTCAGATGACAGTGACCTTGGAATGACTTTGAAGGTATCATAGTGCTGTAAAGAAGTGACTGGAGTACTGACTAACATCTCGATCACATCTTCCAAGGCTCAGGGTCTAATGTGTAAGAGGAAGCAGAAAGAATGTAAGAGCCAAAGGAAGGGTAGGACTCCTTACCACGTGCTCCCTCCTGGCATAAAATGGCCTGGATATCCATGACCTCATAGTACCTGAAAATACCTACACAAGACCATCATAAGAGGAGGAAAAGATCATGACATCAAAATAAAAGAGAGAATGATTGAGTTGGGGAGGGATATGATGGAGAATGGAATTTCAAATGGGAAAGTGGGGGGAAAGGAGTGTATTACCATGGGATAGTTTTTATAATCATGGAAAATGTTAATAAAAATTGAGAAAAAAAAAGAACTTGAACTCATGCTAGATAGGTTTTCTGTGGGATTCTTATTTCAGAACTTGCAAATGGAAAAATGAAAATAAAAGCTAAAATCTCTTTGCCATCAATTTTGTTTTTGAAAATCTATGTCTTTTTCAAAAATGGAAATGACTTTTCTCATAGATAACCTTAAGCTACCTTTTAAAACGGTGGTTACTTGCAAAATTTTTAGAATAGGGCTGGAGAAATGTCTTAGCAGTTAAGGTGCTTGCCTGCAAAGCCAAAGGACCTAAGTTAGCCAGATGCACAAGGTAGCACACTACTGCACTCTGGAGTTTGTTTACAGTAGCTGGAGGCCCTGGTGTGCCCATTCTCTCTCTCTCTTTTTCTCTCCCCCCCCCCCATCTTTCTCTCTGCCAAATAAATACTTAAAAATAAAATATTGGTAAAATTAAGAATATCCTCCCCTGGTTACACAGCAGCCTTTCTAAGAACTGGTGATGATTAACTAACATTAAATTAATAGATATAACTCCCTACAGCATTATTTGGAGTGAACACTGCAGATGACTTGTGAGCAAACTACAACAGAATAAATATTCACAAAGAAACTTGTGTGTCTGAAGTGTATTTAGCCATGGGTTAGGATATATGTCTGGAATGTGATGTAGGAAGATTATGAGTTTGAGGCTAGCCTATGGTAAAGAGACAGAAAGAGAGAGAGAGAGAGAGAGAGAGAGAGAGAGGCAGAGATTGTGACTCAAAACAAAGAATTATTAAATTAAAGGCTGTTTAATGTGAAAAATTCTCTCTATATTGAGCTCTATATTGCATATACTCATATATATATAATGACTTTTAATTTTGTACTTACAAAAGTATTAAGGCAGCATAACTTTGTTTAACCTGATTGTAATTAACGGTAGCTCTTACCACCTCTCCCCATCCCCATTCTGTATGTTTGTCTATCCATCTACCTACCTACCATCCATCTACTATCTATCTCTTTGCTTGTATCTTATAGTTAATTGTCCACTTGGCTTCTTATATATCTGTTAGAAAGTTAAGGACTAGCTAAGTGAAGTATGGCCTGTATATTATGTGCACTAGAAATAGGAGATAGCATGTGAACGACATCTAATGAAACCAGAAGCTAGAAGAAAACGTTTCCTATACTGTGAAATGGTTACAAAAGCAAACCTGGTATTGAAATTTGAATATGAAATGATTAATTCCTAAGTCTTTTACTGATGAATGATGCTATTAACATTTAATGAGTATGGTTAACCATTTTGAGTTTTCTTCTGTAAAATTTATTTTGGTTATTTATATGATTTTTAAATAGCTTTATATTTTGGTGTACATATAGGTAAATACACGCACCTATAATACTGATAGCCTAACTTTTATATTTACATGTAAAGATAATTTATCAACATGAAAAAGAAATATATATATATATATATATGTTTATATTTTTAAATTCTTAATTAAATTAAACTATTATGTAAGTGAACTGACATTTTGTCTTTGCCATCTCTGGGTATATTTATATCTTTCTATATGTCTAAATATTGGCATCACTGTATTAGTTATGATCAACTTGCTGATACTGAAAGAACTGGAAGACCTACCCAACTCTTTCTTAAACAACTAATATTAAATCCTAAATAGTCAAAGATGATAATAGTCAAGAGATATGAAAGTAATATTGGACAGAGGTAGTTGTGTAGGATATTTTCCCTTTCAAAATGTGAGAGTGTTGTGGATCATAAGTTCCTGAAAAAATGCTACACATGAGACAGTCCTTGGTACTC
Source organism: Jaculus jaculus (assembly GCF_020740685.1). Classification (NCBI taxonomy): domain Eukaryota; kingdom Metazoa; phylum Chordata; class Mammalia; order Rodentia; family Dipodidae; genus Jaculus; species Jaculus jaculus. Next base: position 171,669,431 of record NC_059105.1, on the reverse strand, counting down.
TCTCTTCCAGTTATGTGTAACCTGTACTCATGGGGGTGAGTGTATGCCCCCATAGCCTCAGACATTTTTTGATTAAAGTCAAAAGTCCTACAGAAGTTCCCAGCAGCTGGCTAGAGGAGGTGTCCCTGGGGGTGGATCTGAATTCCAGCCCTAAGGCACGTTTGAGCTCTGGGTTCACACTTGGTACTTTTCAGTGTTTGCATATTTGTCTTTTTGGTGTTTTTATTTTTATGTAATTAATTTTAAATTTCACATCTGCTTGGATGTACAGAAGCAGCTTCTTCTGCCGTTACTGGAACTTCTTCTGGTTCACTAGGCTTGAAATAAATCCCTTCCTCCTAAAAAGCTGTCATTAGCTAGAAGTTCATACCAGCATGGGGAACTGAACACAACCCATATACATTATGCATTGCAGTTTAAAGACTATGTGTTTTTAAGATTAAAAGAAACATTTATAAACATAACTCTTGGTCTTACAACACCTCTTTTGAATATAAATCCAGTGGGAATAAATCCAATGCCTTTAAATTTCTATATTTTCAGGTTGCTTATAGCAGTATTCATAGTATTCGTAACAGAAACAATAAGGTACATGTCATTGGATAATGAAAACACACACATGAACACAATAGTTAACCCTAAGAAAGGCAATCCTGTCATTTGTGATAGCATTAATGAATCTGGATGGTATTACACTAAATGAAACAAGATAGACAGAGAAAAAATAAATATCACCTGAATATTATTTATATGAGGAATCTATAAAAGTTCATTTCATAGAATAGTGTAGAAAGGAAATAATCAGAGGGTAATGTAAATGCAAACATGTTGGTCCAAGACGACACAGTTGCAATCTTATTACTTTGGTTAAAGTTTTGTGTGCTGGTCACCAGAAATACACATGAGACAACAAAATGAAGTTGTTGGTGGATATGTCAAGCATACTCAAGAATTTTGAAATCATTTTATAATACACCTATATGAAAGTATCACACATGTATGTATTGAAAGTGTACTTCGCTTTTAGGTTTAAAAATTAGTTTGTCACTCATGGAGCATGAGATAGCCACCACTACTGTATTGTTAGATTTTCTCCCAGATTCTCTGAGTGTCCTCAGTATTCATGAAATGCTCTTACTCTTGCTCTGTTCACACTGTGCTAACTAAATGCTTGTCTTAGTGGGAGTATATTTCCCTCTAAGCAATGCAGAAATGCTTGCTCCTGCCATATGTTGGCACTAATTACTCTTATCCTGATGCCCCTGTCTTCTGAACTGTGCAGACCTTTGGTGTTCAGTGAAAAAGAAGCCAAGCAGGGGCTACAAATGACTTCAGTTTAATGACAGAGTTTACATGACTAAAACCCTATCATTCACTTACTTTCCATATCCTACCAAACAGCTATTAAAAGCTATATGCTGTAATATTTATATACTAATGGTTTTTTAACAAAAAATATACTTTTAGTGTATTTTTAAGTACCCCAAACTCTACACAACTCCTGTGGATCATGAGAATAAAAGTCAATTTGGACTTCTTATTTATTAGTTACAAATGGTTATTCAATCCAGATACTTGCATTTTTTAATGAATTACTAATCTTTTTAAACCTCTTGTGTTTAGATAAACCATGGCTCGCAAAGTTACTGGAAAAATAAAGGTCAGAGCTGCTGTTTTTATTTGACTCCAAAGAACTGAACCATTTCACTCTATTCTTCTATAATTTTAGTTGTTGTAATTACGGTTCCTGCTGAGGAAAGGGCAGGGTGGAACTTTCAATAGATCTGGGTTCTGTTGCTACCAGGGCAGAGCTCTAATTGAAGTAGTTGTTTGCTGTTTGATTGTAAAGTTATTGATTGCTTGGTTGCATAATTTCCTTAAAAGATCATAAGCATATATGTGTTTACTCCTAATTATTTTTCACCGTTTTGTTCCCTTCTCTCTTCCCATCACATTAACTCAGGTAGAAATTAATTTATAATAAACATATGACATTTCTGCAATGGAAAATTTCTGCCTTATGATTTAACATTTGAAGCTGTGCTAGAGTTAATGACATGTTTTGTCATTTAGAGAAAGTTTTGTCTGAAAAGAAATTTGGAGTGAAAAGGTTTATCTCAAGATCTCTAGGTCTATACCAATCTAGGATAAAGTATAATTTCAAAGAAAGGCCAGATAGATTCAAATGTAAGTTCTAAAGTAACAAGAAATTCAGAGATGCTGAGTACTTCGGCTTTGCATTTATGACAAAGTTATGATACAGAATTGCTTATTAGGCTCCCCCAGCTTTCCAAGTCCATTTGTGTGTTTGATTGCCAGTGGACCCACCCAATTTTAGCCTTCTGTGATAGCCCTTTGTGGGCTCTTTAGAAATAGGGCATACTTGGAAAATTATGGTGAAATGTAATTCTTTTGCAAACCATACTCGAGTGCTTGAAATGTTCATTTTTCATTTCCTTTCATGATGTTGTTTATACAAAGTAATGAAAGAAAAAATAACGTTAAAAGAAATTTAAAAAGAGGTACTCTATTTATATTAGGAAGGAAACATCCCTCAAAGATACACTTAGGTCTTCACAGAATCAATTTAAAAGAATGTATTTTAATTATTTTCACTGAGAAAATGAAATAATATGAGTATGGTGGGGCATCTGGAACTGCATACAAGCTTTAATTGTGTGCACCACGTTGTACATCTGGTTCTACATGGGTACTGGGCAATCAAATCAAGGTCATGAGGCTTTGCAAGCAAGCGCCTTCACCACGGAGCAATCTTTCTAGACCAAACATTTAAATTTTAAATTTTCCTCCACTCCTGGCCCAAGTACATATTATCTCTTTCTATTTCTTCAAAACCTCTTCACACTATAGGGACTTTGAGATATTCACATGCAATTTCGTGAAATTAATAGTGTGTACATCTTTGTTTCTCTCTGGTTGACAGCCCCAGATGGACATGACTTGTAAAATCAGAGATTGTATTAGGATGATTATTTTGCAATGTAAACATTTTCCCCTGTGTGAACAATAAATTCAATAAGGTGGTTAGATCTCTAGATCATCTCATCAAAGCTAAAGGTAACTGAGGAAGATTTTATTTTTCATTTTGTTGAATTTTGACTTTGTGATTTGAAAAAGTAAAATTTTGGTAATTTGATTCTATTCCTTCCCTGTTACCCTCTCCCCCCACCCTTCTTAACAACCTTATCCAATTGAATACTTTCCTCTTCCAAAGTAGTAATTCTTCTGTTGGGGTGTCTAGTTACTTTGTCCTCCTCTGTCCTCTATGTCAAGATGTTGATGGGCTCAGAGCTGTGCAGTTCTTGGATGGGAATGGCAACCACTTTGAGGTAATGAATGCCCCCATCAGCTCATCTCTGTATGACAGTGCCCAAAAGTAACACTTCCCATCTCCTAGTGCTTACATTTTTTTCTATGTTCTCTCTGTGTTGCCCCTGAGCCATCGAGGACAAGATAGAGATGTCTCATTTAGTACTGAGCTTGCCACATCTTCTTATGTATGCTTTAATCATGGGCATAAAAATATACATCTACAAGGTATTTTGATGGTATAACATATCCCTTTAGCCAAACAATGGGATCCCTATGGAGACTAAGTTCTTCCAAACTGTAAACTTTTGACTCAGACATGAATTCTTTTGCACCAGCAGGCCTCAAGTTTTCTAATCTTAAAAATGCTTTGTATAATGAAGTTTATCTTTAAAACTTACCTAAATGAATATATTTCTGATTTTCCATCCCTCACTTTTATTTTAAATCATCTAAGTATATCAGAATGAAGTTAAGCAATTTGGACTAAAAACAACAAATCTCATTCAAAAGAATTGGTATTTTAATGAGAAATTATCATAGGTACTAAAACTTGTTTACCATAACATATGGCATTCAAAGGGAGTTAAAATAAATGCTTTAGTTTAAGAAAAATATCCTCTTAGAATTTCACATATGACTGACCTTACCATGTTCTTTCTCTACAACTTCACAAGGTAACACTAATCTGAGTTATACCATGATAAGCCTATGTTTTACTTGATAGTATTACCGCCCATACCTGTATGCATTTAAATAAATGAATAAAGTATTTGTTTCTTTGAATGGATGTATATTTCATACACTCACTGGTTTGATTCTTCTCAGACAGCCGTAGATTTTTTGGAAATGACAATATTTAAATGCTGCAACTCATTTATTTTCAAAACCATGACATTTTCCATGCCATATCAAAATATACTAAGTCATGATGTTATTACAACTGCTTGCATACATAACATTTGTATGCAGAAATAATTTCTAGTGTACTTTCTTTTTCTTGTATAATTGCACTAAGTAGGAAATTGTTCAACCAGGTTGTATTCAGTATGGGTTAGCCCATGTTTCATTAAAAAAGGGAGTGATCCTAAAGTAAAGGGAGAAAAGAATTACATAGCTGGGAAAAGTATCAAACAAGGAAAACCACACAACAAAAGCAACCAGCTGTGGCATGCTGGTGAAGTGATATTGGTAACCATGATGTCTGGAAGACAGGCATTTGTAAGTTCAGAAAATCTAGTCTATTTTAATTGTTAAAGTCTTCAATGAATATTGAGTTATATTAATGTTATTTTAATATCTATTCAGAAATCATTATCAAAGTTATGAAACACAGCATTATTTAATAAAAACATTTTGATATAGCTAATATATGATATTTAATGATTATTTTGCTGAGAAACTGTCAACATAAGTTCTTTCTCTGCTCCTTTCCTATTTTGCCAGCATCAATTTGACTGGCATTGATGGTGAGGTCCAGATCTGCACCCCGGGTCCCAGGCTCTGATGTTCTCGCCTTTGTTTGCACTGTTCTAACCGGTGCGATCTTCCCGGGCGCTCTGGTGCCCGTTGTACTCCGCAATGTGCTCTCCTCATACCTCTATCTTGGACTTTTTCTTAATATGATCTTTCAGAATATAGACGCTGTATATCAAAAGCACAACATTGTACTCTTGTTTTATTTAAGTGCTTAGAAAAAACATGTTTAGTTTGAAAAGAAATTATTTTAGGACACTCATATAACTGAGGAAAGTTCTTTATTTCAAAGAAAAAATTTGTAAATTGACCATTGCTAAAAATAACAAGAAAAATAGTGCAAGGATTACGATAGCAGCTAAGGATGCTGCTCTGGTCGTATTCTTGGGCTACCTCTTCATACCACGGAGAGCTGCAGAACGCTGTGTCCTCTCACCTACATCTCATATTAACTTGTCTTTAAACTGCATCACTTTGCAGCAGCGCTAGCAGTCACACTAGGTTACTGTAACTCATGGATATTAGAAGAGCACAGGGAACAATGGCACAGAGAAGTGTACATTATAAAGAAGGAAACTAAAGGTAGAGGGGAAAAACAAGCTCCTCAGGTGCGGGTCAGTGGGTGTAAACTTACCCTGGCTGTGGTCACACAAAGAGCCCAGAAAAAGCAGTGCCAATGGCAACATGATACGATCTTCTCCTACCAATGTAGAAAGTGTCCCTCCCCTGTTCTTGGAGTGTTTGTGTAGGTATGTTCACATTAATGAAGTTATCTGAGAAATTGCTAGTTAATGAGAATAATTATATTTTTTAGAAGTATTTTAAACATCTTTTTAACTTTTTATTGACAACCTTCATCTATATAGACAATATATCATGACCATAATCCCCTCCTTTTCAGTTCCCAAATTCCCTCCCCATTGAATGCCTTGCTATTAGAATGTCATAAAATAAAATATTCAATTCATTTCCAGCAGAGGTTTTATATTTTAACTCTTAGGCTAGCTGTGATGAGTTAAATAAATATGCTGGGGTTATATTGCTCTCATGACTTGCCTCTTGCATAGACAAATAATCAAAGAAAAATGTAACATGGTATTAATGTTAATGCATAAAACCTTCAGAGAATAAGGAAGTCATCTGACAAAGAGAAACCACTGAATGACAATGAAACTGGAAGGAGATACAAGATTGGTTTTATCAGAATACATTAATGTTAACAGGGGACTATTTGAAATAAATCACTTAAAATCATATTACAGGTTACACTGGCCAGTTTGACAACCTCTTTTTCTATTTTATATAAAGTAAATCTTTTAAAAATCAATAAAATGGCTTTTTGAGGAAATTTAATTTTTCTTCTTTAGCTTTTCAATAAAAGAATTTGGATTATTTATATTGTACTGACATCTGGTGGACCTTGGCCTAGATACAACTAGGAAAGAAAATAATGATGGGAAGCATGCACCAAGGCCCATGGGACAATGCATGGCCACTGTCTTGTCACTACTAAACAGGACAATAGTGAGACTGTTATGGTAAATTCTATCAACACCTTCTCAATTTCAAGGGAATTATCTCTTGACCACACAATGCAGTTATTTATTTTCTTTGCACTTCACTAATGTTACCATATTTGAACAATATAAAAAATTAAAGTGATTTTTAAGAAATTATCACAGGAGAATGCTACCGCTTTAATGTTTCCCCATGTGCAAGATTTCTCAAGGTGGGTTTTCTTTTCCTCAGATAGACTGGGGAAAACTCCAAACTCACGCACATCAGTGCACGGGCGTACACACGCACACACATACACACACACGTATAATTTCTTGCCAAACTTCCTTGGAGAGATTCTGAAGCTAATGTATGGAAAATCAAGGAAACTCACATTCCAAAATGACTGGATTATCCTTGATTCAGCTTTCTTCCTTCATTTTTACTTCAGTAATTTTTTAACTCATTTTTTTACCTACATTCTATATTTTATTTTATTTTTGTTTTTTGAGGTAAGGTCTCACTCTAGCCCAGGCTGACCTGGAATTTACATGTAGTGTCATGGTGGCCTAGAACTCACAGCAATCCTCCTACCTCTGCCTCTGGAGTGCTGGGATTAAAGGTGTGCACCCCCATACCTGGCTACTTGAGTAAATTTGACTGCCCCAATGCTATAAGATTTAATGTTTCCTAAAAATAATTTTTTGAACTTATTTTTTATTTTGTAAGATTCTGGAGACCTACCTGACATACCCACTAGAAATTGAGGGAGTTTAAATTAATTAAATTTAGTCTCAAATTTTTTAAAATATATTTAAGAAAGTCTATTTTATTCTTTCATGAAATTTCATCATAAATGATTATTTGTATGATGTATACTGTTGCAGTTATTTTCTCATTGTGGGGACAAAATATCCACCCAGAACATGTATATTGAAGGAAAGGACTTACAGTTTTGAGGGGGAATATAATCATAGCAGATATATCACCTTGTCAAAATACCAGGGAGGAAGCCACAGAAGGATCAAGCTAACAATGTCAAGTTGCCTGGTTTGTAAAATCACAAGGCTTATTCCAAGTAGCAGAGTTCCAGCAAGGATCTACCAACCAAGGCTCCGCCAACTGGGGATTAAATATAAACCTTAATCACACACACACACACACACACACACACACACACACACACACACACACAATTTGGGGGACATTATACATTCAAACCAATATGTTATGGAAGAAAATGAATGTGAATTTTCCAGATTAATGGAGAAAATTGTCACCATGAAGTATATGTGTTTTTTTTTCCATTTCCAGTAGCATCTCATTAAAATAGTGTTACTAGGCTAAAATATCACTGCAAAAATTTTTCCTAAGAACCTGATTCTATGTTGCCTTCTGGCAATCTCACTGGACTCCCAGTATCTTTGATTTTGGAAATAGAGTATACCCTTTATATAGCAACCCCTAAAACTTGTACATTTTAGCTCAAGAATACAATTGTTATTTATCCCACTCCCCAAAATAAATTACTGCATTATAAAACATGTTTAATAATACATTCATCACAAAACTGGCAAGTAACTTTACATACACAATATTTTTAATCTTAAGTAATTTTGAATACTATATTTTTGTTTTTGGGGGAATTATCCAGTAAATTTGTAGTGGAGAATATATATATATGTATGTATATGTATATATATCTTATAATGGTGAGAAAAGAAAATAAATAGTCTCAGAGATTTATGAAGAAAATATCTAATTCAACTGAGGAAAGTTATTTAGTCAAAGGTTTATTAAAATGAATTCATCTACTTTGCAGTATTAGGAACTGAAGCACATTGTGAGCTCTATGCAGACTACAAACAACCCAAACAACCATAGATTTGGAAAATGATTATTTAATTTTAATAAGATGAATGGTTAATTTTTGAGAATATACATTGATTATATTAGTCACATAATCCTTATTAAAAATTTGCTTGCTTATTTTACTTTTTCTTTAAAGGTGGATATACACCTAACATTTGTCTTATATCTCATTGAATCTGTTCAGTATTGCAATGATTTATTTTTTATTTCCTGAAAGGTCATTTAATTAATGCATTGCTTTCCATTCCAATGCTGTTATATACAATTGTGATAATTCTCTTCATTTTCATGTGTATTAATCAGTTTTTTATCAAAACCTATTACTTTGCTATTTTATTACTTTGCTCAAATATGTAGTATTGAGATGGTATGTGCTGTTACTCACCTCGGAAAACAGGGATCTGTAAGTACTTTCAGAAGGCACCACAGCATAGTGAATATGTGTAGTTAGAGATAAAAGACATTTCAAGGCATAACTGTCCAATTTTCCTGAAGCAAACATAACATATCCACCATATCACTGTAGTTGTTAAGATGGAAGGGGCCTATTCATGATTATACATACATATATGTGTGTGTGTGTGTGTATGTGTGTGTGTGTATTCATGAATATATATATGTATATACACACACACACATATATATATATATATATATATATATATATATATGAAGAAAAATAATCACATGCTTCTTCACTAATATTTTACTTACAGTAAAAACAATTGAATGTTCTCTGCCTTATACCTTCTTTGAACAGTACAATTTATTACCCATATTGCCCTATATAGTTTCACTACAACAAAGCACAATAGTATTGTTTGTTTCATTTTGTTGTTGTTGTTGCAAGTTTGAGACAGATTCTCCCTAGGGAGTTGAGGATGGTCTGGAACTAACTATGTAGTCCAGGCTGGCCCCAGTCTCATGGTCTTCCTACATAAAACATCTAAGATCTGGAACTGCAGGCATATGCCACCATGCCCATACAAGCACCTATTTTACCTGCCACTAATCACTCAGTGTTCTCAAACTGTGTAGAATGATTTGTCCTGAGAAAACGACATAATTTACTGACATATGATGTTACCAAAAGTCCATAGAATATTAATTTCCACTCTTCTGTTCAGGGTCTAGAAACAACGGAAATGTCACAAGGTAAACACTGAGTGATGTCCAGAGCATGATTGGAAGAACTGAAGTTTTTTTTTTTTCAATTTTTATTTATTTATTTGAGAGCGACAGATACAGAGAGAAAGACAGATAGAGGGAGAGAGAGAATGGGTGGGCCAGGGCTTCCAACATCTGCAAACGAACTCCAGACGCGTGCGCCCCCTTGTGCATCTGGCTAACTTGGGACCTGGGGAACCGAACCTTGAACCGGGGTCCTTAGGCTTCACAGGCAAGTGCTTAACCGCTAAGCCATCTCTCCAGCCCCTGAAGTTTATTTTAACCATAGACCTGTTTATATCACAAATTGACTCACATATATGATTTCAGTGTCAAATAAATCACCATGGTAGGAAACTCATGGAGGAAAAAAAAATGGGCAATAATAAACACATGTATGAAAACTAACAGTATAAAGATAATGTAAGTGCCAATATTTTTATTTATTATGCACTGTATTGAAATATACACAGAATTGCATAGATATAAAGAAAAATGAGTTCTCAAAACTGTACTTAATCTGGTGCTCTGTCCACAATAGTTGAGCATGAAGTCACTAAATTATGCATGTAACCTATCCAGCCACCTGATCAGAGAAATGACAGGTCATCAGTGATGTTGGGCAGCTTAATTACCAAGGTTTGCTTTAGTGGCAAATGAGTTTTTCAATTAGAACCTAACCATAATCTGTCTCATAAAAGAAAGCAATCACAGAGTAATTAATAGTTTGCCTTCTTATTTTGAGTCAGGAGAAGTATAACATCAAGATTGTCACCATTTGCCATTTGTATATTCACATATGAATCTTTTGTATCATATATGATCAGAGTTTACTCATAATGTGACTCTATCAGCTATAACGAAAATGGCCACTCCTGGCAGTGAGGTTGAAGAGTGCCCTGGGAAAAATCAGGTGAACCTCCCAGGCCCATTTTTGGACCTCATCACTTTGTGTGTGAGGGTGCTTAATCAGTATTATTGGAGGCTTTAATAAATGACCCCAAAGGATCAGTTTCAGCCCCAATATTACACAAAGAAGATAACTGAGTGTATGGCTTGAGGTTACAAAAGTAAAAATCATTTCTAGTGTAGAAAAATTAAAGCATGCTGTTATGTTTTTCTAAGTGCTCAAGTTTAGTGCTAAATACAAAATTATTGGGAGTGAGGTAGCATTCAAGTGAAAATCAAGGAGTGTTTATGAAAGACAACGGCAAAAACAGATAGATAACCCATACCACTCAGTGCACAGACTAACAATCGCTTATTTTCCAGACGTTGAGAGCTGGGCCGAGGACCTGGCTCAGTGGGAACGGCACCTCCTGCTCAACCGTGAGCACATGCCCTATTCTCAGACCGCACAGGCATAACCCACAAAGGCAACCAAGAAAATGGGAAGTGGAAATGGTAGAAATTCTTGGAAGTTTAAAACCACCACAGCAAATAATAAAAGTAGAAGAGTGAGATCCCCCAAAATGGCGTGGCTCAAACAAGGTGGGAAATGGGGGATCAACCCAAAGGTTGTCCTTTTCACCTCACACATGTGCAGTGGAATGCCGAAACCTGCACACACACAAACACACACACACACGTGCGCGCGCGCGCACACACACACACACACACACACACACACACACGTGCGTATACACATATACTACAACAATTAATCATTGGGAAATGATTAAAATAGTAACCATCCTCATACTAAAAATCACACAATATTGCTTTCATAAATACAGTGACCATAAACATATGTAGAAAATAAATACATGAGCAGACTATTTCATAATCCTATTCCATCAAACTTGGAGTATCTAACTTATACATAAATTATATATGGAGTATATAACTGGAGTATATGACTTCTACATATAGGTAAGTGAGTTCTTTAAGGTAAAATAAGCACATAATTACTTATTGTTTGTTTTATGTTTATTATGTTTTTTAAAATTTTTGTTTATTTATTTATTATTATAGAAAGAGAGGAGTGGCAGACAGACAGAATGAGAATGGGTATTCCAGGGCCTCCGGCCACTGCAAACAAACTCCACATGCATGTGCTACCTTGTGCATCTGGCTGACATGGGTACTGGGGAATTGAAGCTGGGTCCTTAGGCTTCACAGGCAAGTACACTAACTGCTAAGCCGTCTCTCCAGCCCAGTGTTTGTTTTGTTTTTAAGACTGGATCTCAAATAAACCAGGTTGGTGTTAAGCTCACAAAAAAAAGTCCAGAGTGACCTTGAGCTCCTGATATTCCTGCCTCAACCTTCTCATGCTGAGGGTCAGAGGAGTGCATCAACATGGCTGCGCTTTAATTGGGAAATCTAAGCAATGAAATCGGATGCTCTAAATCTTGTTTCTGGATTGATTAATTTTCTTCATATTACTCTAACAAATATTAACCTCTCCTTTTACTAGCATTGTGCTTTAAAACACCTGGTAAATACTTGCCTCTTGAGAAGGCACACTACCCTGTTTGCATGCATGTGCTCAAATGTTAGACTGGATTTACTGGAAAAATAAGTCAGGTATAAATAGGGTTTGCTGACAATGGCTGTGAAATGTACCTGAGTTATTTGGTTTAGACTTATTAATGATTAAAAATATCAACCCTAATGTGGCATTAATGTAATGTTTAAATTTCACTCTAGAAAACTGAATTGTGGTATCATGTGGATTGGCAAGTTCAGGAGCAGAGGGATCACTTGCAACTTAAGTGGATCTGCATTTGACAGGAGGCACAAGGCCTTTCCAGAATATGTTCAAGTTTTACTTTAATCTTCTAACTGACACATACTGCCCTGAAAATCAAGCTGGAGTCCAGCAGCTTTGTTGAAATGAGCCATGTTTTAGTTTTGTTCTCTACCCTGATTACAGAGCACACGAAGCAAGATGACAGCTATGAAGAAGCTAATTCCTGGTCCCCTTGCAGAGCCGACTCCTCCCTGGAGACCCTGGACTTGGCTTTCAGCACCGCCGCTGACACTTCAAGGGCAACTGTATGAGAGGCATCGACTCTCTGGGCACAGTGACCAAGAATACAAGTAGATAACAATGAACACTGCTTGTTGAGCTGAATCAACAAACACAGTCTCTGAACATAGGAGACTGAAAGATTTCAGAATGAAGATTATGTCTATGGCAGACAAGCACTGCCAACCCATGGTTCCTCAGAAACAATCACGGCAGCTAGTACAAGCTCAGTCTGGCTGGCTCTGGTTTCTTCTTTAAAAGTCAGTTTTCAATTGTACGTAAAGCCCTGCTAAAACTATTTCTTACTGCTATCTGAAGACAAAGAAAGACTCTCATAATGACAGTCTTCTGGCACATTAGGGAGACGGAGCAGGTGTTTGTTTAAAAAGTGAACTTTGTTTCATTAGGGTCTGCCCCTGCTTCTTTGCTGGCTGATCTCTACTGGCCCCTCTCACTGGGAACGGGTGGCCTGCTCCCCTCCGACTCGATTACGTCCATTAGTGCGCTCATCACTGTGGAGCAGAAGCGGAAGGGGAGGCCCGGGCCCCTGATCTCCAGGTACTTACTGTCTTACTGGTGAGCCGAGACACTCAGTCACTCATTTAAAAAGAAAAAAAAAAAAAAATTCTCGGCATCCTTTTCAACCTGATAAAGCATTCTCTATTTTCTCATCTTACTCAATGGGCAGTATGAAGTGAGCAGTTTCAGAATATTTCTCTCCTGTATGTTCAAATTTAACACATTCAATCCCTGGAAGTATAAAATAGCATGTAATTTAAGGTAACATCAGCTGGAAACATTTAAAAACTTTCTAAGGAAGAACACTTAGACAACTAATAGTCATATTCACAAGGGCTAGGGGTCTTTGATTACATAGAAGATATAAGATTGCGGATCGCACTGTTCCCTGTCATTTTCACGAGTGAGAAAAATGAATATCAAAAATGGGGAAACTGGGCTGGAGAGATGGCTTAGTGATTAAGCGCTTGCCTGTGAAGCCTAAGGACCCCGGTTCGAGGCTCGGTTCCCCAGGTCCCACATTAGCCAGATGCACAAGGGGGCGCACGCGTCTGGAGTTCGTTTGCAGTGGCTGGAGGCCCTGGCGCACCCATTCTCTCTCTCTCCCTCTACCTGTCTTTCTCTCTGTCTCTGTTGCTCTCAAATAAATAAATAAATAAAATGGGGAAACTGGCCGGGCATGGTGGTGCATGCCTTTAATCCCAGCACTCAGGAGGCAGAGTTAGGAGGATCACCATGAGTTTGAGGCCAGCCTGGGCTAGAGTGAAACCCTACCTGGAAAAACCGAAAGAAAAAACAAGTAAAAGTAAAATGGGAAAACTGTTCCACATTACCTATGAAAATCATGGCTGACATAGGATTGAATATGTACTCTTATGACACCCAGGCCCATGTTTATTGTATTTTACAGAATGTCTCCATGGTGAACATTTGTTTAATCAGATTTAGAAAACACATGCTTGACTTTTAGATGATCATAAACTGACATTAACAATGAATTAGGCGCTGGATAAATGGATTTGTGGTTAAGGTGCTTGCCTGCAAAGCCAAAGGACCATGGTTCAATTCCCCAGTACCCATGTGGCACATGCATCTGGAGTTCCTTTGCAGTGGCTGGAGGCCCTGGTGTTCCCATTCTCTCTCTCTTTCTGTCCTAAATAAATAAAGATAAAATATTAAAAAAAAAAAAAAAAGAATTAGTCTCTAGACGGTCATAGTGGTGCACACCTTTAATCCCAGCACTCGGGGAGGCAGAGGTACGAAGAGGATTGCCATGATTCCGAGGTCACCCTGAAACCACATAGTGAATTCCAGGTCAGCCTTGACTATAGTGAAACCCAACCTCGAAAAAAAAATATAATAATAATTAGTTTCTAACTCACATGTGAAACTGTAGATAACACCAGCTTAGATGTAATGGCTTTATTTGCAACGAGAGTTCTGATGAGTGAGCGGAAGCATGGGATGCACGCAGAGCCAGGGTCAGCCAGCTTCGGGTCACTCTGCAGTGTCCAGCCTGAGCCATCGGCTTTGTGAGCTTGTTGAAGCAGGCAGAGACCATTCCTCACCCCTGCACTCACGTCTCTCCTGGGCCCAGGGCTGCCTGGCCTGTACTATGTTCTCACTGCATGTGGGCTAAATGGGCTTTAAGGGATCACCAGGGTGATCTCCATAGCAAATTCAATTTGATTGTTTTGCTTTTGTGCTATTTCCTTTTCTGCACTTATTTGTTTTTAAATTATGGACATACTGGGTATGGCCACTTCAGGTGTTGGTAACGTCCTTCAGCTCCTCCCTCCCCCATTCCGCAGGGGGCCCCCTCAGTGGGGTTGCTGGTATTCCCCATGGAGTTGTGGAGTATGCGCTGGGGGAGCAGTAGTCAGTTGTGAGGGGCAATGCCTCTGGGCATGGTGTTCCAACCCCTGGCTTTTACAATCTTCCCGCACCTTTTCTGCACAATTCACTGAGCCGCGGTGGATGAGTTTTAAGTCAGCTTCAGCGACGAGCTCCGAGGAGACTCTGGATCTCTGCTCTGGAAAGTTTGGCTGTCATCAGCATCTGTCTCCTTCACCTTATTGCTGATTGTAAGGCCTGTCATGGAAGTTTTCTGCTCAAATCCCCAATTCCTCTGTGTTTTCACCTGGGCCTTGATTGAAGAGTGAGGGGTGGTTTATTTCCCAGGACCTCAGGACCTTCTGAAAAAGGAAAGCAGAATCTACAATGGAGAGTAAAAAAGGCATAGGTTAAGTGGGATAAACGTTATGAATTTAAGCAGTATTTGACAGATGTAGCCCCCACTAAATGAGCTAATTCTCTGGGGACAGGCTGTCTTCCCATTCCAGCCGGGTCTCTTTTCTGTGTCAGCAGCTTATGATGTCTTCAGCAATAGGGTCTTACATTTTACCTGAGGAGAGTAATCATTTGAAAGAAGCCTGGCTTGATCTTGGAACCTTGTAGGTCTATCCAATCAACTGTTCATTGTGGGTGGCAATTGATTTATGGTACTGGAGGTTACAGGCCAAAGCCAAACTGGTGTAAGTTCTTCAATGAAGTTTGATGGGATTTGGCTGAGACAGGGAGACACAATGGAGAGGGGGCACCCGGAGACAGGGAAGTGTGGGCAGGCCACCCACATATGAAGGGGGAGAGAGCCTGTGGGTATCTTAGTGGAAGCAGCATTGCGGGGGAGAAAGGAAGTATAGGGGCCACAGGCGTGGTGGCGGGGCTTGCGTGTAGTGAAGCACAAACACTGGTCAGGGAGTCGGGGTGCAGTCACTGAAACAAGTAGTTGAGGGGATGCAAGGGTCTAGTGGGCTACCTGAGAGGTGGACAATCAGTAGATTCCCTACTGTGCCCCTCCGTGCCTGCCCACCGGACGTCTGCTAAGACTTTCTCAAACTGGAGTCCCATATATCTTACCTGATATTATCTCTGGAGCTGAAATGTGATGAGGAGGCTGCCATCTTGGCTGGAAGTCACCTTTGTGCTGTTTTCTGTAATTCATACTGTGATAGCCAGGATGCATCTTAAAGTCGTCATTTGGGAGAGAAGGTATCTCAGATTTTCTTTAGAAAGGATAAAAATATAAACTACCATGTCTTGGATTAAAGTGCATGACTGACCTCTTTCTACAAAAAAAGATCTGCATCAAGGAGATTGCATGGATTTAATGAAACTATGATTTCTGATAAAGGAGGGTTAAGCAGATGATATTTCTGAGCTTAGATCACATTAGCAACACTGGTAAACCTGCTGCACTGACATGCCTGGCGTCCGCTCCAGGGTGCAGCTCTCAGGAATTACACACTCTTTATTTGACTCAAAATACAGGGGCATGCTATCTACTTGGACAATTAAAACATTTCCCAGAACAAGTACATTGCAAAGAGGGATTTTGTCACTTCTCAGATTTGACAATTTATCAGTCTGGAAAGCATAAATATATCTGAAAGTTATCTAACCTCGTGTGAATTTGTAAACATGTACGTAACTTGCATAACCTTTGATATTTAGGCTCAAGAGCACCTCTCAACTGGGTCTTTTTCATTCCTCGCCCACCAAGTTCTTATGCCCCATTGTTATGCATTATGGTTTAAATGTAATGTCCCCTCCTTGCCCTCACAAACTCAGATGCATGAATTCATGGTCCAAGCAAAGTGGCACAAATTGGGAAGGTTGTGGAACTTTTACAAAGTGGAGAAAGTGTGTCACTGAGGGATGAGCCTTGAGGCTGTATAGCCTGGCCCTGCCCGCTGTTCTAGCTACACATACTGCCTCCCTGTTGATTGGATGCTGTGACTCAGGCTTCCAACTCTGGCCTGCTGTGCCTTCCAGGCATGCTGGACTCTACATCCTGGAACAGTGTACGGAAATAAACTCTTTCCTTCCCTATGTGTTTTTTCTGGTCAAGTATTTCGTCTTTAAACCAAGAATATAACTGCTAGGGAAAATGGATGTTTTACCTCAACAACCCTGACCATGTATAGGAGATTATGTGTATATATATATACATACATACATACATACATATATATGTATGTATATGTGTATATATATGTATATATATGTATGTATATGTGTATATATATATATATATATATGTATATGTATATATATATATATATATATATAAAATCATATGTGTGTGTGTGTGTGTGTGTGTATTGCTTAACATCATGAAAAATAAGGAAAAGTTCAATCACCTGCATGCAATTATGCAATGCATAAAGCATTAGAATAAGAGTTTGTGGTAAAGAAAGTGAGTATATTAAGGCAAATTGGAGTGGTATGCCAGATACTAAGAGACAGTACCAAAGAAACCTGGTTAGATCTTATAAGCTACATGGAGTGATGAAAATGATTTAAGTTTTTGATGAGGAATTGGTTCAGAATTAAAGGTATGTGCTTGCAGAGCCTGCAGGCCCACATTGGATTTCCCAGTACACATTTGCAAAAGACACACGTGCACCTGAAGTTCATTTGTAGAGCAGTACCAAGAGATCCTAGTGCCCCCATGCACCCTGTCACTCTCAAAGTAAAAGTTTATAGTTGAGGTAAATATTCCATTCTGAGGTCTATTTAAAGTTCTGTATAGTTAAGGAAGATACAAGGTGGAGGGTTAGAAAATAACTCAAAAGTTGGCTCAAAAATTATCTCCAGAAGTAAGAATTAAAAATGTCTCACTATTCTAAAGTAAATGTTGCCCATTACTTTCATTACTTCTTTCTCTGCATCTTGCTGTAGAAGTTTTGTTGGTTTGTTTGAAAACAGAGTTTATCTGCAACTCTGGTTGGTATGACAGTCATTATATAGCACAAAGGCCTGGAATTTATGCCAATCCTCTTCCATAGTGCTGGAATTACAGGTATGTGTCACTGTACCAAGCCTTAAAAAATAAAAATAAAGTGTTTATCGCTTCATCTGAAGGGAGATGATACCAGATAGAAGGGTGACAATCTGTCAGCTTCTCTGGATCTATTTTCTCACTTGCTTGGTTGGGAGTCTGGATGTGATCATTGATGCCTGAGAAGGCTTTAATTTTCAGCCCTGGTTTTACTTATTTGCAAGTGTTGGGATGTTTTACAGAAGAAATGTGCTGATACCATATATAATTTACTTCAATCTCAGTAGTTCCTAGTGAGTAAACACAATTGCTGCCATTTTGGATCCTGGGTTGCTTCACTGTAAACTCTGTAACAACCTTTTATAATGATTTGACACAAAGAAAGGAAGGAGGACTGGGGACTTAGCTTGGTGGGTAAAATGTTTTCCTGACAAGCATGAGGACATGAGTTCACATTTAAAAGCACACTGGAGGGGGAAAAGAAGCTAAGCATGGTGACATGTCATTTAATACTAGTGCTGGGGAGAGAGAAATGGACAGATGCTGAGTCTCCATGACCAGGAAGTATACCCCACTTGGAGGATTCCAGGCCATTGAGGAACCTTGTTTCAAAACAGGTAAATAGCTCCAAAACACCTCACCTTGTCTTAAGGCCTCTGTACACATGCACACACGCCCATACAACCATGTGTACACACAGCCACAAACACAAGAACACATGCTAAAAACAGATAAAGATCGATGTAAATTTACTTTATAATCATGCGTCCTCCTGTGAGCCAAGGCCTCCAGCCTCTGCAAATGAACTCCAGATGCGTGTGTCCCCTTGCGTCCTGGGGAATTGAACCGAGGCTCTTTCTCTTTGTAAGCAAACACCATAACTGCTAAGTCATCCCTGCAGCCCAATTACTATACTTATTTTTAATAGAGGAAGAGAGTGTAAAGATTACTCAAATAGTATAAGTTTAATTGCTAACCCAGGGCTTGGAAAAAACAGTAGCAATGACACAAATTGATTCAATATTCGCAATATCAAAATGATCATCACAGACTAACTCAGTGAGCCCATAGTGCTGAGTAGTCAGTGTCTAACTTGCTAGCAGGTGTTACTTACCTTCATGAGGACAAAGATGGCTCACCATCAAATCCATAGTCCAAACTGAACAGATCAAGAGGGAGATCCGAGGAAGTGGAGGGCATGCTTTCATTTTAGGAAACATAGTACAAGTCCCACCCATTACATCATCAGCTCACTCTACTATCGGCAAGATTCAGCCACAGTTATTCTTGGGTGTGAAGAATGTTGGTAAATGTCATCTTGAAATGGGAGGAGAGAATAGACAGTGATGTTCAAAGGCAGTCCGTGCTGAGTATTTTTAGAGTAAGGAATTAAAGCTTTCTATCTGAACCCAACATCTGTGGTCTAAACTAGGTAACTTTCATCACATAGATGTGTAAATAATGATCTGCTTAAATTCTTTCACATATATCTGTTGATCAATTATCTATAATGGCCTTCTGTATGGTGGTATGGTGGAGTATTTGATCATTTGCCTGTTATCTAAGCTTGCTCAGGATCACTTAGCTAGTAGAGACTCTTTTCTCTTACTCTGCTCTTAGTATGAAACTGAAAACCTGTAGTGTAGAGAAGCATGATGTAAATGGCCTGTTTATGATATACTAATGAAGACCAGCAGGGACTTGAAAGGATCTTGAGTAAAGAAAGGGCAAACAATATAGACTGTGAGTCAATGTGCTTGTGTGGGTGGAAGACAGAGATTAACGAAAATTTCACAGAAGGAAAACGAATGCAAAATGATGAAGAAAAGCATGTAAATTGGAAGTAAGCCAGGCATGGTGACGCACACCTTTAATCCCAGCACTTGGGAGGCAGAGGTGGGAAGACGGCCATGAGTTTGAGGCTATCATGAGACTCCATAGTGAATTCCAAGTCAGCCTGGGCTAGAATGAAACCCTACCTCACAAACCAAGACAAACAAACAAAAATTGCAAGTAAGAATAAAGGTATGGATGAGTAAAAAAAAAAAAAAAAAAAAAAAAAAATTAAAGAAAGGAAGGAATGATGAAGCAAATGATAGAAAAAATCCGAAGATAAAAGATGGAAAAGGGGTTGTGGAGATGACTCAATGCATCAAGCACTTGCAGAGCATTTGTGAGGATCTGAGTTTCGATTCCCAGAACTCATATAAACGATCTGTAGTAGTGTCTGTGTGTAATTCCAGTGTATCTTCTGCGATGTGGGTGGCACAGTGTGAACCCCCTGGAAGCTCTTGTGTCTCACAACATGGCAAACAGGAAGCCTTGTCCCAGTAACTAGGTGAAATACCAGGACCAGCATCAGAGTTTGTCCTCTGACCTCACAGCATGATGTGACAAGCCACATGTGCCTGCACTCAGGTGAACACATATACACATTCACACAGAGATGAAAATAAACAAACTAAAAACAAAAATCCTTTGTGGGCTGGAGAGATAGCAGTTAAGGCACTTGCCTGTGAGGCCTAAGTATGCACATTCAAATCTCCAGGTCCCCTGTAGGCAGACGCACAGTGATGCAAGCTGTGCCTCAAGGGGCCACACGTGTCTGGAGTTTGGTTCACAGTGGCTGAAAGGCTCTTGTGTGCTCATTCTCTCTCTTTCTCTCTCTTTCTCTCTCCCTCTTTCTTTCTCTCTCTGTCTTTCACTCAAAAAGGACATGAAAATAAAATCTTTTACAACACACTCCTTGTGAATGCATTCTTAGTTCCAAGCACCTTTTAATCTAGTAATCCAATTAAGTAGACTGATCTATATCATACCTTTCATAGGGTTACATAGTTTTCAGGAATGTAACAGACTAGTTGTCCTTGACACTTGTTTTTATTTTTATTTTTTCTGATGGCTCAGTCTTCAGGTCCTTATTCAGTCCCTTATTACTCACTTTTCTTCAAAGTATTTACAGCTCTAGTGACAGGGTCAGGTTTGAGTATAGAAGAGTCATTTCACCTTGTGGCTTTGCCTACTGGAAAGTTTTAGACATTCAGAGGTTTCCTCTTCTCTGACAACAAGCAAACTTTTATCTGGCATGGATCCAGGAGCACCAGGCAGCTGAGGGTTGAAAGTGAAAGTAAGAAATGAAGGGAATTTGGGTCACAAGGAATGTCAGTCCTCCATTTGGACAGATAATTACAGGTTGCTTCATTTCTTGCATTCTTCCTCTGGAAGCCATAAAACACTGATGAAATGTACCTGGTAAAAATGCTGGGTCACATCAGTGCATGGCAGCGAAGAGGAGATGCCCATTCACAATCTGATCAGTGCTAGCTTAATCAGGCAAACATTATATCATGGAAGTGGAGACATGTTTGCAGTGGAAGTTAAGTTCAAGTTGGGCCTTAGTATCTACACAGTACTTCGAGACTGATAAACTTATTAAAAAATATAAGTAAAGGGCCAGAGAGATGGCTCGGTAGACAATGTGCTTGCTGTTCAATTCTGAGTGCCTCAGTTCAGATTTCCAGACTCCACACTGGAAAGCCAGAAGCTATGGAAGTCTTCTGCAATCCTAGTGCACTTAAGGCAAGAATGGTTAATGGAGATAGGAATGTTTCCTGGAAGTCTGCAAACAACAATGAGAAATCCTGCCTGTGATTGAGGTGGAATGCTTCCTGGCTCTTGGGGGGTGTGGAAGAATGATTCGGTCCATGTGGGGCACGGAGCTTTCTCTGCATGCCATTCTCATGGGTCTTGGGTACCTCCAGTATTCTTCACCATCTATCAAAAGCAGATTCTCAGTGGGCTTGGTGGCCCATGCCTTTACTCCCAACATTGGAGAGGCAGATGTAGGAGGCCGCCCTAAGAATACATAGTGAACTCTTGACTAGCCTGTGCTAGGGAGAGATCCAACCTCAAGAAAAATAAATAAATAAAAGCAGATTCTCTAACCAAGAGTGAGAGCAGCATGGATCAAAGGGGATAAACCCCCACTTCTAAGAGACTTTTTGAAAGTCAAAATCTCTCTTTAGCCAAAGACCAGTGAAAGCTTACCTCTAGGGTCTAAGTCCTTCAACGCCATAGGCATATCATTTGATTTTCAGTACCAGACATTCTCTTCCAGTGAATTTAGCTCATATCCAATCATAGAGCAGTTAAAGGGCAGACTAAAGATGAGTGCTACTCTCAGTACTAGCCTGGGAGCCTCCTCTGGGGGTCAGAAAGGATGGAAAGCACAGGGTGGGAAGGTGGATTTGGAGGCATTGCTTCCCCCAAAGTCGGCTGACTTGTGCATTCTTAACCCCACAGTGAATACTGCTAACCTCACTGAGGAGGACCATAAGGGGAAGTGAGGCAGGGCGGGGGCCCAAGATGATAACCAGTGGAGAAATGAACACTTTGCAATATGTTCACATGTTAAAATTCTCTATATTTCAAAAAGGTGGTGGGAGGCAAAGACCAACCTGAAAGATGTTCTCTAACATTTCTACAACCATACACACACACACACACACACTAAATACAATTTTAAAAAGAAAAGTAAAACTCATGCTATGACTTCCTGAATGAGTTACTAATTAGGAAAACATCACTATTCAGACAGACTCTGTAAGGTATTTTTGTTCCTTACAGATTTCATATTGTGTACACTGAAGTAAAAGGAGATCCACTTCAACCTCCATCATGATCAAATTAACCCGGAATTGGACACCATTTATGTTATCTGATCTTAATAATTATGCTGACAATTTCTGACCTATTCAATTACATGCATAGTTTGAACATATAATCAAACATATTGGTTTGAGTTTCTTAGAAAGTTAATGATTTGTGTTTTAAGACTTTGAAATAAATTCTGTGAAATAGGCTTTTTAAAATTTTCTTTTTGATTTTTAAGATAAAATATACATGATATAAAATTACCATATTAGACAATTATTATCATTCAGTGCCATAAAATTCATAATATCATTGCTCAAATATCACTATCAGCTTTTCCCCAGACTTGTCAAAGTTTTAAACAGAAACTCTACCACTATTGAACAACAAATTCTCCCATGCTGTTTTACCTAGTCACAAACAAACACCACTTTGACTTTTGATTCTGTGGACACAGTCTCCGTACTTCATATATGTAGAGTGTAGTGTTATGTGTCCTTTTCCGTCTGATAGGTTTCACTTCCTAAAAATGTCTTCTAAATTCAGCTACATTACAGCATATTTGAGGTGCTCACCCAATTAATATTGAAAACTTTATAAACTTGACTCCCTATTGATGTGCTGGTATAAATCTCACTTATTTTCATGTTTTGACTGCTGTGATTATTTATTGCTGTGAACATGAACGGACTCTGTTCAAGACCTGCTTTCAGCTCTCTTGAGAATCAAGTTAGAAGGAGACTTGCTAGGTCATGGAGTAACTTTACATTTACTTTGCTGAGGAACTTCCAGACTGTCTTCCACAGAGATCACACTATATTGCATGTCCATCTGCAATGCTCAAAAAGAGGGTAGCGGAAGGAGTGGAGGGTAGAAAGAAGGGTTAACCAAAATTTAAGATGTTATGAATAAAGTATTTGAAAAGAAATAACTTTACTTCTTTGCTAGCCAATGAAAAATGAAAGAGAGAGGTAGAATGGACAGAAATATCCTATGGGCATGGATAAAAGAACACACCGAAAAGCCTTAGATTATTAGAAAAATTTCTGTCCCGGGGCTGGGATCACTTCCAGTGAGTTGTTGGACAGGGTAGCCCCTGATGTGCCCCAACCTTTACAGTCATTGCCAAGGCTCTTGATCACCCACCAGAACTAGATGACAAAACCCCATTGCTGAGGAAGACTCCACACGCTCGGGCTGCATATCCGTGAGAAATCAAGCTGGAGCTGAGCTCCCTGTTGACTAGCTGTCAGAAAGCTGGAAAGAGCTATGCTGCATGCAGCTTTTGAGAGGGGAAATTATTAATAGTGTTAAACAACAGAGTACCTCCAAGCCTTAAAGCTAGGTCAAATGTGCCAACTGGTAAAATAGTGGTATGTGTATAATAGGGGAAACAACTACTCTCTAACTGGTACAAAAACCTACAAAGCCTAAGGCTGGGGAGATCATGAACCCGAGGGAAGTAACAGCTGCTGTCGTCAAACTAAATGCATGTATCATGCCTATCCAAAGGCCCTCTAAGCACTTTTTTATGTTTGAACCCATATATTAATACTACCTTCACTGTTGGTTAAAGAAGCTGTTCTTTTCAGATGGAGGTAACCAGTGGGGTGATTCAAAACTCACAGTAGTGCTGAGAAGAAGTGACAGAGGAGTGTTCAGCACTGAAACATCTCTATCTCACCCTTGAAGGCTCAGGGTCCATTGAGGAAAAGGTGGCAGGAAGAATGTAAGAGCCAAAGGAAGGGTAGGAGTGCTTATAACACTGTCTTCCGGACACAAAATGTCATTGATATCTGCCACTACCTAGATGAGGCCTTCATAATAAGAGGAAAAGATGACACCAAAATAGGAGATTAATTTTGAACAGGTCCAGTGGTGGGTAGATTCACAAAGGGGACAATGTGGATGGAAGTGGAAATTATCATGGTTTATTGTCTATACTTACCTGAAGATGTCAATAAAAAGTTAAAAAATAGTTTCCATTTCTCCACATCCTCTCCAACACTGCTTATTTTATGGTTGTGTAGTGCTGTATCCTGGTGGTTTTAAGCTTGCATTTCTTATGAATACAATAAAGTGAGATGAGAGTTGCTTTAAACTGAGAGCTTCTCTGTGTAATTAACAGCACAAGTTAAACAGACTGCCTGAGGAAGTTCATAAACAGTATATAAGGTCCAAGGAGTCATATGTAACTTTGCAGAGTGTGTTTTGAAGTGATTATTAGCTACAATGTATAGCTCCTTCAATGTAACTGCAACTGTCATCCATATTGTTGTCAAAAATTTCTCCATGTTAGACAATGTTCAGAAGGAGAAACAGAAATTGAAAGAGCTTCTGTTTTATAGATTTAGACCTAGGTAAACATGAATGCACATCAGCAAAGATTTACCAAGTGAGACACCAGCTTCCAGTCCCACAGCGAGTAACCCAAACCTCACCATGGATATGTTCGTCAGGAATTCATGGAGAGTGTTTAGGAAAACATTCCACTGCATAAAGACAGGCATAGTAGATGCCAACATGTCTTTCACCTCTAAGATTCTGCATGCTTTATCTTTGAACTATCTATATTGACTTCCACATGATGATCACTTACCTTTAAAGACAGTCTTTCTTAAGACAATGTTTTACTAACATCTGACCCTTCTTCACTTCTAGAAACAGAGAATATTATATTTTTCCTAAAATTTGACTGTAGGTTGACTAGTACTGGTAAATACATACTGGTAGATATAGTGTTTCTGAAATCCATGCTGCATATGAATTCACATGACTGAGAACTGATAACTATGCCCGTATTATACAATGAAGCCTACTGGAGTATGTTGTGAGATGAAGCCTCCGTCAGCCTGCCCCTCAGTGTTTGCAGTGGTAATGCTCACCGACACCTCTTCATGCCTCTCTCACGTAGTCCTCTGGCAATAAGCTATGTCTCTGTCTATCAGAAAACATCTTTCTAATTTTAAGCTAATACATTTGGAATGATTTTATTTTATTATGTTTTATCACAGCAAAATCTAACTTATGCTGACCAATAAGACACTAGCAAGAAGTTTGATTTCCTGTTTTATTTCTGTGGTTCTGTATTCTGGTTTTCTGAAATGTTAATGTATTCCAATTACGGTGGTTTGATTCAGGTGTTGCCCATGAACTTAGGTGTTCCGGCTGCTAGGTCCCCAGCTGATGGAGATTTGGGAATTAATGCTTCCTGGAGGCAGTGTATCCTTGGGGCGGGATTATGGTATGATGGTGTGAGCAAAGGGATATGTCACAGATATTAAATTTTTGGGCTGAAACATCTGCCACTTCAGCTGTAATTATATGAGTGATTATATCCTTTGAGACTGGGCCAGCTGACCTGCACTGGGGAAACAGAAAGAATGTAGACTCTTTTGAAGGGGCCTGAGTGCTCAAGGATTATCCTGTTCTTCAAAGTCTGCTTTATTTCCCCCCTCACATTAACAAATTGGCACCCTATCTGTTGTTACTATGTATAAGAAATGCAGGAAAGAGAGTGTCATTGAATTTGCAAGAAGGTCTTGTGTTTGGGAAATAGCCAGGCCATGGACAGTGTGAAACAGGTTTGCTGGATGCCTGCATTGAGACCCAATGGAGCCATGAGGATGGACCTTCAGTTGCAGTGAAGACCCAGTGGAGATGCCAGGACCACGAGATGGCTGCTAAGGAGAGCTGCCAGCCCAGATGAAGATTTCCAGGACTGTAAGTAGCCTAGCTGGAGGGGTGGAATTGGAACTCCAGACACTAGTCAGTGGTTAGAATTATCCAATGTGGAGATTGTCATTGACTAGAATGGTCGTACTTGGAGCTACAGAGTTTGATGTTTGCTCAGTTTAAATCTTGTGTTGATTAAATATTTCTTTGCTATGCCCAGTGCCATCTTTGGCAATGTGAATGATGGGTTTTTTTTTGGGGGGGGGGTTTCTTTTGATTATGGCTCAGGTAAAAGACCTTGTATTATGGGATGTTTGAACATCATTAGGATTGATAAAAACTATGGGGACTCTTAATGTCATACTGAATACATTACATTTTACCTCATGGATGGATATCAGTTTATGGGGGCAGGGGTGGAATGAGGTAGTTTGAATCAGGTATCCACCACAAACTTAAGTGTTCTCAAGGCTAGGTTCCCAGCTGATGGAGTTTTCAGAATTAATGCCTCCTGGAGACAGTGTATTTTTGGAGGCAAGATTATGGGTATTATAGCCAATTTGCCCTTGCCAGTGTTTGGCAAACTTTCCTAGTGCTATTGACCACCTGATGTTGGCAAGGAGATGATGTCCACCCTCTGATCATGCCATCATTTCCCCCTGTAATCATGGAGCTTCCCTTCAAATCTATTAGCCAAAATAAATATACATATATATTTTTTCTCCTACAAGCTATTCTTGGTTGGGTGATTTCTGCCAGCAACATGAACCTGACTGCAACACCAAGTCATAGCCTACCTAATATCTAAATAATAATATTATATAAAATTCCAAATATATAAAAATTTGTATGCTAACATCTATAATTGAAGATCCACTCAACTCAGAAAACTTTCTTCAGTCAGCAGCAGGCATTACAATTTTTTTCGATTACACCTTGTTGAGTCTCTTACAATACCATACAAATGCTCCAATGAGAGTAGGTTAGACTCAGCATCAATGTTAGGGAAAGCACAAATATTTCTGCCTCAATTTACAAAGTTTTAAAACTTGGTACATAAAAAATTACTTTACATATCCTTGTGAATATAAATCAAATATGATAATATATAATTGTTATAAATGTTATAGAATGCAGTAATCTATTCTGAAAATAGGGAAAATTCATGAGATAATGAATCTATATATATCTGTATGAGAGAGACAGACAGAGAGAGAAAGAGAGAGAGAGAGAAAGGAACAAGATTTACTTTCAAAAGCTTAGTACTTTTCTAGACACAAGCTATCCATTAGTAACACTAACCTTCTTTGCTTTATTACAGATGAAGTCATTACCATTGCTCCAACAGTAATTGCCTTTATTGAATTTGACCACTTGAAGGCAATTGATCAGAGACACTCTGTGGTTGCATGGTATGACACAATTTATTTAGAAACACTATCCATTCCAACTATGATTTTTTTGTGTGTGAATGGCTTAAAGTTGACACACTAAACTGCAAGTCACTTTCTTCACAGACAAAAGCTGGTAATCATGAGATTATCAGGCGCTTATTTTCCGTTAGGCTTTCAAATACTCATTCCTGATATGAAATACCTTGAGGAGAAACTATCATTACACTAGTTTCCTTGGAAATACCCATTCTTTATTACAGTGTTTATCTAAGAATATTATACATGGTTAAAATCACTTACTTAATTGAACTTAGTTTTCTGATACCTTGGAAGTGAAAGTGTCTACAGAGGCATACTCCTTCACAGCTTCTAGGGGGAGAATCTTTCTTTGTATCTTCAGCATCTTTACTTGCCTTGGAACTGCATGATAAAATTTCTGCTTTCAACTTCACATGGCTTATTTAGTTGTATTTTAGTTTCTAAAAAATATCATGCTTTAGCCCTTACCCTGCTGGGCCAACCAGCTCCAGGTATGTACCTTCCCTAATTTATTCTCTTCTCTGTGTGTGTGTCCCTTCCTACACCCTCCCTCCTATGCTCTAGTTACCCCTCTCCTTTATTGCAATGTAGTCTTAGATACCAGTAAAAAATTGCTTGGGTTTTTTGTTTCCTATAAAGTCTCACAAAGTTCCTGTTAACAGACTGAAGACCTAATTTCAAGGCCTACCTTAAATCCAGTATTATCTTATTCCACATTTTAATGTATTTTTAAACTATTTCTCAATAGATGCAGAAAAGACATTTGACAAAATCCAACATCTTTTCTTTGTAAAAGTATTACAAAAACTGGGAATAGAAGGAACACATCTCAACATAATAAAAGATACTTATGATATACCTATGGCCAACATAATACTAAATGGAGAAAAACTTGAAGCTTTTCTGCTAAATTCGGGAACAAAACAAGGGTGTCTACTGTCCCAATTTTTATTTAATATAGTACTAGAAATCTAAGTTATAGAAATAAGGCAAGAGACACTCATAAAAGGGATACAAATTGGAAAGGAAGAGATACAATTATCAATATTAGTAATATTAGTAGATGATATGATTCTATACAAGAAAGACCCTAAAAACTCTACCAGTAAACTGCTAGAGCTGATAAACACTATTAAAATGTAGTGAGATACAAAATAAATATACAGAAATCAGTAGCTTTCCTATAAACTAACAAAAGCATTAAGAGGATGAAAGCAGGAAATCTCCTCCATTCACAATTGCCTCTAAAAATAAATATAAATAAAGTACTGCAGATTAAACTTAACCAAGGAAGTGAAGGATCTCTACAATGAACTTTAAAACACTCAAGCAAGAAATTACAGAAGACACAAGGAAATGGAAAGACATTCCATTTTCCTGGACTGGAAGAATCAATACTGTGAAAATGCCAATCTTACCAAAAGCAATCTACACATTTAATGCAATCCCCATTAAAATTCCAATGGCATTCTTTATAGAAATTGAAAAAAAAATCCTAAAATTCATTTGGAAGCACAAAAAAACTCAAACAGACAAAATGATTTTGAGCAATAAAAGTAAGGCTGGTTGTATCACCATACCCTATTTTAAGCTATATTATAAAGCCATAGTAACAAAAACAGCATGGTATTGGAACAAAGATAGACATGTAGATCAATGGAACAGAATAGTGGACCCAGATGTTAATCCAGGCAGCTATCCATCTTACAAAAATACCAAAAATATTCATTGGAGAAAAGACAGCCTATTCAACAAGTGGTGCTGGGAAAACTGGATGTCTATATTTAGAAGGATCAAAATGGAACCTTGTCTTTCTCCAGCACAAGGATCAAATCCAAGTGTATCAGATACCTTAATATCATACCTGAAACTCTGAAATTGCTAGAGGAAAATGTAGGAGAAACCCTATAACATATTGGCATAGGCAATGACTTTCTGAATATAACCCCAGTTGCTCAGAAAAATAAAACCACTAATCAACCACTGGGTCTCATGAAATTACAAAGCTTTTGTAGAGAAAAGGATACTGTGAATAGATCAAAGAGACAAATTACAGAATGGGAGAAAAACTTTGCCAGCTACACATCTGACAGGAATATCAAGATTATACAATGAACTCAAAAATCAGAGCAATAAGAAATCAAACAACCCAATTAAAAATGGGCTATGGAACTAAATAGAGAGTTATCATTGGAAGAAATACAGATGGCATATAAATATTAACAAAAAATGTTCTACATCCTTAGCCATGGGGGAGATGCAAATTAAAATTAACTTGAGATTCCATCTCTCTCCAGTCAGAATGGCTACCATCAAGGAAACAATTGACAATAAACATTGGCAAGGATGCAGTAAAAGGGGACCCTTCTGCACTGTTGGTAGGAATGTAATCTAGTATAGCCATTGTGGAAATAACTATGGAGTTTCTTGAAAGAGCTAAAATTAGATTTAATAGATGATCCAGCTATAGAACCCCTAGGCATATATCCTAATGACTCTTCTCACCATCTTAGAGACACTTGCACAACCATGTTTATTGTTGGTCTATTCACAATAGCTAGGAAATGGAACCAGCCTAGATTTCCATCCACAGATAAATGGATAATAAAAATGTGGTACAATGGGGTTCTATTCAGCAGTAAAGAAAAATGAAATTATGAAAATCACAGGGAAATGGATTGATCTGGAAAGGATTATGCTAAGTGAGGTAACCCTGGCCTAGAAAGCCAAATATTTCATGTTCTCTCTCATATGGAGATACCAGCTACAAATGTATACACTTGTGTGTGAGCTGGATCCCAAAATCAGTACCAGAAGCCTATAGGCTAGAAAAAAGCTATAAGGGAGGGAGGGTAAGGAAGGAATTTAGGAGCTGGTATTTTATATATGTAAGTAGGAGAGCAGATTACAGAGATGGCAAAGGCCTAAGAAAGGTCAGGGGAAAAATAATTTTTTAAAGAAGGGTGGGGGAGGGTCAATCCAAATTCAACATATTCTGAATAAGACACATGAAAATCTATTTTCTTGAATAGTGGCTCATATAGAAGCCATAGATTGTTACTAGAAAATTTTCAGTGCTAGGGATGGGATACCTTCCAGTGAGTTGTTGGCCAGGGAGGACCCTGTTGCCTCCAAAACATTACAGGCTGTTGCCAAGGCCCTTGGATTCCCTTATGAAACAGATGGTAAGACCCTATTGCTGAAGACTTCACATGCCTGAGTGGCAAAGTTGCTGAGAAATCAAGATGGTGCTGAGCATAATATGTTCTCTCTATAGCACTGCCAACTGAAATCTGGAAATAGCTACACTCTATGGAGCCTCATGGGAGACAGAAGTCATCAGTAGTGAAAACAGTGGAAACTGGAAGCCCCAAGTTTGGCCAGACAGGCCAAATGACTGAGCAAGTGCAATAGCGGCACGTCTGCTCTGGGGGAAACCAAATGCTCTCTAATTGGACTGAAGTCCCGCTCTATAGGAGGGAATACATGCCTAGTACTGAAAACCTATTCAAAAACCTGTGGTGGGGAGATCATGAGCCTTAGGTGTATAAAGCTTTCTCTTGTCTGGATAAATATACATATCTTACTCTCACCAAATTTCCCTGAAAGCACTACACTTAATGTCCATATTCATATATTAATGCTAATCTCACTTCTAGTAAGAGAAGATTCTCTTTTCAGATGGCAATGACCACTGGAATGATCCAAAAGGCAACATAGTGCTGAGAAGAAGGGATGGAGGACTGTCCAGCACTGAAACATCTCACAGCCTCCAAGGCTCAGGATCCACTGCAGAAGAGGTGGCAGAAAGAATGTAAGAGCCAAAGGAAGGGCACCACTCCTTACATTCAATACAACAGTCCAGACAGAAATAGGCTTTGATCTTTGATATCCAAGGCCTCACAGTGTCTAGCAATACCTACACAAGACTCTCATAATAGGAGAAAAAGCTGAGGACGTCATATTAAAATAGAGACTAATGGAGAAAAGGAGGGGATAGTGACAGAGAGCAGAGTTATGAAGAGGAAAGCAGGGGAGAGAAATACCATGGTTTGTTGTCTGTAAATATAGAAGTTGTCAATAATTTTATGTATATATATATATATTTATTTATTTATGTATATAATATATATGCATATATATGTCATATATATGTATATATATGACATATATATGTATATATGACATATATATGTATGTATGTGTATATATATGACATATATATGTATGTATGTATGTATGTGTGTGTGTGTATGTGTGTATATATATATGGTTGTTGGAAAAGTAGGCTGTATTTGTAAACTTTACAAATGGCATCTAGGCAAAAATTGTAAGTGTATATTACCTTAATTTTGCTTAATAAGAAGTTCTGAAATCTTTTAGTGTTATTAACCAAATGAATGAATGAAATATTTACTCAACCTTCTAGCTACATTTATCACAAAATAAAGGGATTTTATATTCCCTTGTTTATTCCTCAAAATGAAATATGTTATTTTAGTGGAGTTACTATAATAAAGCCTCAGTAAAAGCATACATTTAGCCTGGCATGGTAGCTCATGCCCATAATTCCATCTCTGAGGGAGACTGAGGTAGGAGGTTCACTATGAATTAAAGACCCTCTTGGACTACAGAGTGCATTCTAGACCATCCTGGGCTAAAATAAGACCCTGTCTCCAAAACAAAACAAACATATAATCAAAATGAAACAAAGCAACAAATGATTTGTACTATGAAACTCAATAGAACATCATTTGGCTAGCATAGAAGAATTCATCCATAATATGACAAAATCAATTAATTGATTAAATAATTAAAACAGACCTTTATTATGTATCATTTTGGGGGGGGATACACATTGTTTTCTTCTGAATCCCTTTCTCTTTGAACATAGAAGGTAATCTTGTACTTGTTCTGTGACTCCTTGTAAAATGCCCAGTCACACTGGATTATGACCCATCTTAATGACATCATTGTGACTTACCCTTTAAGACTCTGTCTTTAAACTAATTACAAATTACATTCTGAAATATAGGAAGAGATATAAATGGGGAACTGTACTTTACAGGGTGTAACATTCACATTTTTATATTTATTTATTTGAGAGAGGGAAAGAGTGTGTGGAGGGAGAGAAATGGGTGGCTTCCAGCTGCTGCACATAAACACTTGATGCATGCACCACCTTGTTCATCTGGCTTATGTGGGTCCTGGCGAATCAAACCAAGGTCCTCTGGCTTTGGAGGCATGCTCCTTAACCGCTAAGCCATTTCTCCAGCCCTGTAACATTTACTTTGAATCTCATACCAGACACAAGGGATAGTCTTGATTTTTCCTTACCTTAATTTTAAATAATAGTACATTTGTATTTAACTTAAAACTTAATATTAAATTATTGAATGATATTTTCCATTTAATAATATTTGAGAGACTCACATTTTTTTAAGAAGCAGATATGGTAGAAAAATAAACCATTTAGATTCATTAATTCAAAGGCATCAGGATAACTGATGGCCAGAAACATTGGAATTACAAGGTAGGCTTCCGGGAATTTGTTTTTATCTTGAGGTCAGTTCTGGATGCACAAATTTCACAATACATTAAATGATAATGTCAGTAAGGCTAAAGGTCAGTTCTTCCCTCATTAACATAGATAATTCACCAATCTTGTATTATTCCTAGATTAGTCAATAAATAAATATGCCAACCAACAAATATGGAAGCATATTAGGATCCATAAATATTTATGCATGATGGACTACTTATAACTGGTTCTGCAATTATTTTACTTTAAAAATTGTACTTCCCGTTACCCTTTCTATAATAAGGTCAAACACTAACACCGTCTAAAAGAAACATTAAGCCTTAATTGCAAGTTACCCATCAGTCTGTCAAGGGAAGTCATATTATTCAACCATCTGTGTTTTTATTAATGACATGAGAGTGAAATTATTGATATTGTTAATTTGTGAAAAAATTATACATTTTTGACTCAATGATTTATGTCAATCCAAAGTAAATTATCAGCCTACACTGAACATTATCTGTAGTTATAAACTGGAAAAGCCAACATGTACATGTACAGATATACTTGTGTATAAATGTACATTTTCAAATTGTTACTCTATATCACAGGAAAGCATTCCAACTTTGTATATATTTTTTCTATTTTAATATGGTAGGCACCATGCTTAAGCATCCAACATTGTACTTTTCAAATGGTAAGTAAGGAGCCATGTACTAAATGCATTGTGTGGAATTTGAAAGGTGGAGATACAGAAAATTAATAAGTATCTACTTGCCCTTGGGGTTATATTTTTCCATATTGAAAGAAAATAATTTTAATGTCAAGACTTTTATGACCATAGTCCAGATCCTAATCTTTAATATTTGAATGTTAAAACATATAACTTAAATATATTTTAATATAGTAAAGTATTTTTTAATTTCCAAAGAAGAATGCAAAAAGTGGTTCATATACTCATGAAAATCAAGTTCAACATTCTTAGCTATCAGAGAATTAAAAGTTTAAACTCTATTGAGCTTTATATCACCCCAGTGTATTACAAAGAAAGCAAATAACAATCAATACCAGAGGACAATCAAATAGTGGAACACTTACACCTTGCTGGTGGGAGTGTAAACTGTTGTCACTATGGAAATAAGTGTGGAGATTACTCAAAAACTAAAAGTTAGCCAGATGTGGTGGCAAACATCTTTAATCCCAACTCTAGGAAGATAGAGGTAGGAGGATTGCCAAGAGTTCGTGGCTACCCTGAGACTACATAATGAATTCCAGGTCAGCCTGGGCTAGAATGAAACCCTACTTTAACCCCCACCCCCCGAAAAAGGTTAAAATGTTGTATGATCCAGCTGTA
Organism: Jaculus jaculus; assembly: GCF_020740685.1. NCBI lineage: Eukaryota > Metazoa > Chordata > Mammalia > Rodentia > Dipodidae > Jaculus > Jaculus jaculus. Next base: position 171,635,120 of record NC_059105.1, on the reverse strand, counting down.
GAACATCTGTGTATACCCTCAAAAAGCCAGAAAGATTATCACAGAGATTCTTGCATATACATGTTTATTGCTACACTACTAAGAAATCAGAGTTATGAGAAAATCCCAGGTATCCACAGGGAGAAGAATATATAAATAAAATGTAGACTATGCACACAATGAAGATTTATTCAGCCATAAAATGATGAAATAATATCAGTCATGGAGCAATGAGAGGAATTGGTAATATTCATGCTAAGCAAAATGAGCCAGATACTGAAAGATAAATATTAGGCTGGGATGGATTGTTCAGAGTGGGTATTATGCTTGGCTTGAAAGCATGCAGACTTCCATTTGAATACCTACAGACCACATAAAATTGCAAGCCATAGTGGTACACAACCCCCAACACAGGAAGACATAGATGAATCCCTAGGGCTTACCCACTAGACAGCTAGGATGAACAGGAGAGCTCCAAGTTTAGTAAGAGAACTTATGTTAAGAAATACAGTGAAAACAGTGGGCAATGCAGACCTCTTTTGGCCAGCCAAGCCAAATGAGCCAATGGGTGCAATAGTGACATGTCTGTTTTGGGAGAAACTAACTTCCCTCTAATTGTACTGGAGACTTGCTCTATGGGAGAGAATGCATATCTGGTACTGAAAACCTATCAAATGCCTGTGGAGGGAGGTCATGAGTCTTAGGAGTGAACACCTGCCCTTGTCTGGCTAAATGTATGCATTATTCCCATCAACCTGGCCTGTAAGCACTTTACTAACTGTGTATTAATGCTCCTCTCACTCTTGGTTAGAGAAGCTTCTCTTTTCAGATGGCGGTGGCCCAAAAGGCACCATAGTGCTGAGAAGATGTGAGAGAGGAGTGCTCACACTGAAACATCTCTATCACACCTACTAAGGCTCATGGTCCATTGTGGGACAGGTGGCAAAAAGAATATAAGAGACAAAGGAAGGGTAGGACTGCTTACAATGCAATCACCCAGACAGAAATTGGCCTTGATATTCACAACTTTACAGTGCCTAGCAATACCTTCCCACAAAACCCTCATAATAGGAGGAAAAGACAATGACATCAAAATAAAATAATGGAGAGAGGGAGGGGATATGATAAAGTGTAGATTTGTGAAGGGGAAAGTGGGGGACGGGAGGGAATCATCATGTTTTATTATCTGTAAGTATAGAAACTGTCAATAAATGTTACAACAAAAAAGAGACTGGGTGGACAGTGACTAAGATGACCACTGGCTTCACATGCACTGGCACAAAATGCCCACCTGCGTGGAAGCACTCTCATACAAAGAGAAACTGAACATAGAAAGAGATGATGTACACTTTCTCTTATATGACAAATCTACATTTACACATGATTTAACTTCACATATATATATATGTCACAAAAGCAGAAAGGAACTACTGGTGAGGAATAAGGAGACTGAAAGGAGCAAGAAGGGAGATTAGGGCTGGAGAGATGGCTTAGCGGTTAAGCGCTTGCCTATGAAGCCTAAGGACCCCGGTTTGAGGCTCAGTTCCCCAGGTCCCACGTTAGCCAGATGCACAAGGGGTGCATGCGTCTGGAGTTCGTTTGCAGAGGTTGGAAGCCCTGGCGCGCCCATTCTCTTTCTCTTCCTCTATCTGTCTTTCTCTCTGTGTCTGTCGCTCTCAAATAAATAAATAAAAAATTAAAAAAAAAAGAAGGGAGATTATTGTGAAAGGACTAACATAAGCACAGTGTCTATATGCAATAACTTCATTAAATCCAAACTGAAAAACATAGTTCTAAAACATATTGAGTAACCATGACTTTCTATAACAATGAACACACACATTCAGTTTTTTAAAAATTATTATATATATATTTATTTATTTGAGAGAGAGAGGGAAAGGGTGAGCAGGAAAGGGACTCTAGCCACTGCAAACAAACTTCAGATGCATGTGCATCTGGATTGCTTAGGTACTAGAGATTGAACCTAGAACCGTAAGCTTAGAAGGCAGGCAGCTTAACCACTAATCCAATTCTCCAGCCCCAACACCCATAGCTTTAAAAGAACAAAGTAAGAAAACAAGGTAAAAATAGTTTCTCACCATGTAACTTTGCTTCAGTATAGGTAGAGTCTCCACCCCCCCCCCCGTGTGTGTGTGTGTGTGTGTGTGTGTGTGTGTGTGTGTGTGTGTTTGCGTGTAGCAAGGTGATGATGATTTTTCTTTGAAGGTAATTTCAGTCACTTCTTATTCCTTTTAGACAAATAACTAGACTCACATTCAAATGTGTTCTGTGATGTCATCATTCCCAGGAGATAAAAGTTTACATAGCAAACAGTAAAGTTGTGCTAATTTAATGACTTGCAATATAATGTGAATGAAAATATGTTTAATAGTGCTAGGGCAAATATAGGTCCGAGTTAAACCAAGCATTTCAGTACAAGTACACTCACCACAGTTTCTGGGACAAATTCTAACAGATAGTGTAACTATTTTGCAAGAATCCCCTAGACTTAATGATGTACTGTATTAAATGAAGTGGAGATTCCAGAAATTCAGTGCAATAATTGAAGATAGGCTACAATTCTTCTTGTAAGGGTTTGTTCTGGTCTTACAAGTTTGATAAGACTATCACCCAAAGAATTTTTAAAGATTTATTCCAACATGGTATTACTGTCTAAATGATGAAAGTCATAAATCTTGTTATATAAATGATTCTCTTCTTTGTCATGACATTTTATCACCCCCTGTGGTAGTTTGAATGGTTGCAACCAAATATATTCAAAATTTTATTTAAATTTTTAGTTTATTGTGCCATGGTCGAACTTCCCCTTGGTCTGTAACTTTTAATAAATATCCCTTACTCCATAAATGTACCTGATTTGGAAGTTCATCGCAGTTTCCCTGAGGCTATCTGCTACAGAATTCATACTAGAAGTGGGTTTTGGCTGAGTAAGGTCTGACCATGGGGATTTTGGAACCTTTGTTTTGGAGGAATGGACATGTACTTGGTACTTGAAAATGAAGATCCCTCTGGAGCTGTAAGCCTAGTACGGGGAACTATTCTGGTGAGAGTCTGAAAATGCTGAGTGAAAAGAGAATTGTGTTTGGAGTACTGACTCATAAACTTTGTAAGGGAAAGGAAAGACTGCATGCAGCAAACCTGGTTGAAACTTGACCGCTGGCATAAAGGCTGGCTGTGCTTTCCATGCTCAGAGAGTCTGATCAAGGTTAAATGTGCAATGGACTGGTGTGCTTGGCTCAAGACACGGATTTAAGATTTTAAGTTGGCAAAATTTGAGCAAGTTTAAAATTTACTGGCACAGAGACTGGTTTTAAGTTACTAAAGCTGATATGGTGAAACACATTGACAACCTTGAGGAAGACGGCACAACTGCTTTATATTAGAAGAATGGAAAGGGTTCCTAAGAAAAGACTATGCTAGAAATACAAACTCTTTTGGAAAGAGTGGACTGGAGAAGGAACCTGATTTTCACAATTGCAATTTATTTTGTCCCTAAATTAAGAATATGGCTATGTCTTTCATAGCTGATATTTGTTTCAGACACATGAAAAATGTATGTAATGGCCATGAAGTGCACGTGATTCCAGGAACCGCTGTTGAGATGTGGCATATAGGCAGGGCATAATAACCCTGAGGCTGTCAAAGCCATTTGAAGACGGACTATGGTTTATAGGGAGCCCTGATTATGTTTTTTGAGTACAACATAACTGTGCAAGGGCTTCCATGGAGGTTGTTGGTTAGGAATAGAAAATTTTCCTAGTTATTCAGCCCAGCATGAAGGGCAGAATTGGAAAATCCAGAGATTGTCTGTCACTGGTTATATGGTAACTGAACTGCAGATGTTTAAAGTATGCATGATGGTTCCTGAGTTTACATTGCCCTATTCTCTCCCTGTTATGCCTTATAGCAGTTGGAAAAGTTTACTCTCTGCCTTTATATGTTACAGTCATATAACTTATTTGATTTTCACAGCTAATAGGCAATTTTAAATCTCAGATAAGATTTAGGACTTTGGAACTACCTTAAATTAGTAAAGACTGGGGAGACCTTTGATATGACCATGAATGTACAGTATGAGGTGGTTATGGATATATGGGGGGCAGGGCAGAAGGCAATAGTTTGAGAGGATGGTCCCCAATATACTTAGGATTTTATTACAGTTTGTAATTTAGATCAGCAGCCACCTGGATAGAGGAAATTTTAATATGGGTGGGTGTTAGTGTCCAGCACAAGGTGTGGGGGTAGATCAGGAAATCCAGTATAAAGCCATGAAGAGTGCTTGAGCTTTGCCTGGAGATCTTAACTGTGCTTCCTTGCTTGTGGTGGCTCTTGGCTTCTAACTCTCTCTCATTCTCTCTCTCTCTCTCTCTCTCTCTCTCTCTCTCTCTCTCTGTCTCTGCTTGTTCTTATGAAAGAGAGCCAAATTCTTATGCCATTATGGAATTTTCATCGTTCCATAAATTTTAATAAATATCCCTTCCTCCATAACTGTGCATGATGTGGAAGTTCATTACAGTGACCCCAGGCTATCTGCTTCCCCTTCCAAAACATAGATGTGTTAAGACAAACCACAAAATATGTTGTGATCTGCTTATCGTAATGGGCATCAGGGAGGTGGCATTGTACACAGTACTTTTACATGCAGTAATCTTCACTCTCACATAATTAAGAGACCCCCATCTCAATGGATATCACAGAGAGAAACTCATAAATACACCTGATATAAAGCTCTTGTCTGTGAATGCATGTGCCCCACAAACAAATACTAATGCACGTACAAATGTGCACACATGAAAGTACACACATGAAAAAATCCTAAAACTTCTACCTCGGATTTAGATTGGGACATGATGATGGAAAGTCATGGTCCTTCTAATTTTCTGATTCATTTTATGGAATTTTGTCCCTTGAGTACAAAGATGGTGGGGTATTTTGATAAATTGTTCTTAATTTTTTACAAGAATACTCTCTACATTTTCCACCTAGCCATCTCTGAAATAATCTGAATGCTCCTGTCAACATTATGGTGGGCTGAGGCAAAGAATAGCCAGGGTAACACAGGATTCCAGCTGTCAATTTGAGAGTATCAAATGCAGCTCCTAAGGTCATTGGCTGGCAAAAAAACAGGGGAATTTGGTCAAATTAGGGGTTGTATTCATCAGTGTTATTTGAATGTGGGTGGTATTCTTCTATAACTTCATGTCTTATACAGCCATTGCTCTCTCCCTCTGAGTTAAAGTAGCATTTAGCTGTGCTGAGGCAAGACCCCAGGTGAATCACCTAAATGAGATGGTAGAATTCAAGTGCCACAAAACTCATAAATTCTCCTTTTGAATTTCAGGCTAGTTTCCAACTTTGAGCATCTCCACTGGTAAAATTTCTGATAGGGATATGAATATGATTTGGTAGCCAATGAAACTATTTTTCATTTGCATTACTTATTTTATCTTTATTTATTATTAACACTGCATTTTGTATGGATAAATCATGTGTTGGTACCCTCTTTTCCCTCATCCCTGGCCCCAACCATTGGGGATCCTCCTCAGTGGTATTGCAGGTATTTACCATGGGGTTGTGGGAGCCACATTCAGTTTATTTGAGGGAGAAAGAATGCCTCTGGGAATGATGTCTCAACCTGTGGCTCTTATAATATTTTGACCACTTCTTCTGCAAAATTCCCTGAGCCATGATGAGTGAGTTTTAAGTCTACTTCAGTGATGAGCTCTTAGGAGCCTCTGGATCTCTGCTTTGGTTGGTGTTTAGTATCCTCAGGATCTGTCTCCTTCACCCTGGTGCTGATTGTAAGTTTCACCATGGAAGCAGCACTCTTGCTCCTCTCCCCACTTCCTCTATGGTTTCAGCTGTGGTTTGGCTGAAGTGAAGTTTACCTCCTTGGGTGTTGCTACCCTTTGAAAAAGAACAGCTCTCCAACAAAGGGGGGAGGCAGCATAGTTTAAATGCGATAAGCATTATTAATTTAGGGAGGATTTGATGAATCTAACCCCTCTTGTAGCCAAAAGCTAGTGAGAACTTTATACTGGAGAGCATAATCTTTGTCTCCATAGGATTCTGATCTAGTTCCCAATTCCAGATATGGGTTCCCTTACACTGAGCAGACCATTTAGTGAATCAAAAAGCTATTGGTTACCCATTGAGGCTGTGACCCACAATTGCTCTGGTGTGTGCCTCCTGTCAGATGTTTTCTTCTGAGTAGCTTAGACCTCTGATCGCTCAGACCATTGCTGGCCATGTGCCCCATGTAGCTCACAGTTACATTATTTTATTTGGAAATTTAAAAAAAAATATTTCATTTATTTGTTTATTTGAGAGAGAGAGAGAGAGAGAGAAAGGAGGCAAATAGAGGGAGAGAGGGAGAGAGAGATTGAGAATGAGAATGGACACTCCAGAGACTATAGCCACCTCAAATGAAAGCCAGATGCATGTGCCACTTTTGTGCAACTGGCTTACTTGGGTACTTGGGAATATAACATGGGCCCTTAGAGTTCACAGGCAGGCACCTTAACCATTACACCATCTCTCCAGCCCTTAGTTGGAAATTTTTTATGCTAGCACAGTGAGACGATGGATATCATTAGCGTAGGTATCATGAACTTATTATATAAGGAGCTATGGAAATATTTACATGATGAAGCATTTCAGAACTTCAGTGGAAAAGGCAGCTTCTTGTGGTGTGACTTTAATGGTGATTTCAGCCTACATATTTTCTAAGAATGTCACCATCTCTAAATAAAAAAAAATAATAAAAAAAACTATCCTTGCCATTTAGAAGTGCTTTAGTACTCCCATCTTCTGGTAGAAGAAATTTATCTCCAACTTTCACACCTTTTATTTTAGAACATGATCCCATGCCTACTCCTATTTTTTTAATGCATATCCTTGAGACTTTGTAGAAACATAATAACATCTTTAGTTACAATTTCAGCTGCATTCCTGTCAACCAAAACTCTTTTAAACAGCATTGAAAGCCTTTCTCAATGATTGCCTACTGTGATTTGTGCCACTGACGGCTGCACTCTGCTCCAGCACCTGTGAGGCATGGTTCAGTATAACTTTAGTTAGCCATATCACATCATTTTTATGATCATTTAAGATGAATATAGGATTCTTCCTTTAGGAGAGCAATTTAAGTTATATGACATCTATTGACATTGGAATATCAAAATTATGTTTAAAAAGATTGACACAAACCTTTCAAGATTAAAGGTGCTAGTCATGCCTTTCTATATCCTATAATTGTGACAGCCTGACTTCAAGTCTGTGAGATTGTGTGTATGCCACCAGAAAACCATAGCAGTTCTGGCAGACCACAGGGCCATGCTAGATTTGATAAGCAAGATGCTCTGGCACAAGACTGAGATTCTGATGTTAGGAGAGGAGGAGGGACTATGTGGCTGACCACATGAATTCTTGTATAGATCCGTCCCTTGGAAAACATCAGTTTTCTCTGCTTTCAATGTTATAATGATTCAAATCCAATTTACCAAAACACATCATTTACTAAAATTTAGGTAATGTTTTCTTCTTTAAGAAAAAAAGAGTATATGGGCTGGAGAGATGGTTTAATGGTTAAGGCACTTGCCTGCAAAGCCAAATGACCCCAGTTTGACTCCCCAGGACCCACGTAAGCCGGATGCACAGGGAGCAAATGCATATCAAGTTCTTTGTAGCGGCTGGAGGCCCTGGCACACCCATTTTCTCTCTCTTTCTCTACTTGCCTGTTTCTCTCTCTCTCTCTCTTTCAAATAAACAAATAAATAAATAAGAAAAGAAAAAGCATGTATTTTGAGAGTCTTGCTCCTCTGTCACTCTCTCCATCTGGTACCAAATAAATTTCTGTTTTGCCATATATCGATATTTATATCTACCTATATCTATATCTATATCTATATCTATATCTATATCTATATCTATATCTATATCTATATCTAATCTATATCTATATCTATACCTATATCATCTATATCTATATCTTTATCTTTATCTATCTATATCTATCTATCTATATATATATATAATATGGTGTTTAAGTGTGAGGTATGGGATATGGGGTATAGTATAGGCTCATTTATGTTTTCAAATGCTTTCACATTATGACTGACTTAAAGAAAGCAATTTATTTCAGTGATATTTTGGAGTCCTTGTTATCAATGTTTAAACACTGATTTAAAATTATTAAAAATTTGATATAAATAAAACGTAATATTTCCAGCATAACTGAAGCAGGTTTGGGAATGTTTCTGGTTAAATTTTATATCAAACATCCATGGATAATCCGTGAAAATAGCTTTACAATTTGAAGAATTCAAAAATTACTATAGTAGCTCAATTATTAGTCAAGTTATGTGACAGTGAGAATTTGTAGAATTCATGTTCAAATGAAGCAAAATTACGGCCTAGAATAGTTTGTTTAGCACACATTAAGAGAAGCTGGAATTATAATTGTTAAATTTACTATTGCTTTTACAGAACTCAAGAAAATCCACACCCAGCTCAGTAGATGTTGCTACTGCTTTAGGCACAACTTATTCAAAATAATAGGACTGTTCTTGTCACCAATAAGGCCATACGACAATTATTCCTTAAGTAAACAAACTAAGTTTAATGTGTGACGTACAAGCAGTTATGTCAGTCCGCTATTCAGCTACTCTGTTCTGAAAGAAATGGCTAATCCCTTCTTTCAATTGTTGTAAAATAAACATTAAATTAGAATGTGATAAAAAATGCCCCCAGTATTTCTGTCAGTTTTTTCCTGAAACAAATTTTGCATGATTAGTTAATATAAATCTTAGTCAATTCCTAATAAAGAATAAATCCACTTGTATAAAGAAAATGAAGTTATGAAATTTGCAGAAAAATGGATGGACCTGGAAGGGATTATACTAGGTGAGGTAACCCAGGCCCAGAAAGCCAAGCGCCACATGTTCTCCCTCATATGTGGATCCTAGCTACAGGTGATTGGGCTTCTGTGTGAGCAAGAAAATACTTAGTAGCAGAGGCCAGTAAGTTGAAAAGGAGACATAAAGGGAAGAGAAAGGAAGGGAGGAGGGTACTTAATAGGTTGATATTGTATATATGTAATTACAATGATTGTAATGGGGAGGTAATATGATGGAGAATGGAATTTCAAATAGGAAAGTGTGGGGGTGGGGAGGGAGAGAATTACCATGGGATATATTTTGTAATCATGGAAAATGTTAATAAAAATTAAAAATATAAAAAACAAAAAAAAAACAAAAGAATAAATCCACTTGTAGATATTGCTATCAAATTCTATGTCAATATATAAAAGAAAATTGTTGTGAGAAAAAGAATTGCCATAAGAAATCTTAAAGTTTATCTTATAAATATATATTCTCTCTATAAGTAGCACTTGCAGATATAACCATTCAAATAATTTTAACATAAATAAATTGTAAGACATTTTTTTTCTTTTTTAATGGAATGCCACAGTATAGTAAACTCACACTGATAACCAGAATCCACACAAGTGCTCTGGGGTCTCATGTGGGAGAAATAGCATGCCTTCCTTATTGCTGAGACTCAGAGTGTAATGGATCTCTGCACAAACCTTTCTCTGGCTGTTCAGAATTAAAACAAACAAACAACAACAAAAAACCTTCAACTTTCCCTTGGCAAAACTGTGCGCAAGTAGGAGTCACAGGTTTTTATACAGTTGAGGTCTAGTACACAGCTTTATTACTCTTTTAAATGTTTATATGTGATGAACTGGTTATACTTTATTATAAAGTTCATATAATCAGTAAATGATTGTTTCAAATGTTAGGACAGGGTTAAATTCATGTCAATGTTTAGATATTTTGAGAGTGCTATGGGATGTGTTCTAAAAGGCAGCATAGGTGTGACAGACTGTATTAAATTAATTTAAACCAGTTCTCAAACTCAAATATTATAACACTACTGTCAGTGTTATTTTACATGGAAATAACTAAAGTCAATTGAGGTCAAATGTGAGCTACACTTATCCAGTAGTATTAGTAATATTGCAAAGAGCAGAAAGCATCCCAGGAGTGTCCTTGCACAGAGATTATCTGCCAGCCAGAGGCAGAGGCCTCACCTCTAACCAACCCTGCTGGCCCATGGTCATTGACTTCTGGACCTGAGAACAGTGAGAATATGTTTGTTTCTTTTAGATTAATCTAGAGTCTACTTTATGTGATGACACTTAAACAGATTAATAACAGAGATAAAGGCATTCTTGACTAGGCAGCATAAAAATGACCAGTGGTTGCGGTGTTAACATCTACTAAATCTATTGATCACATGGGGGCACATTGAGACTCAGGAAATATATCTTGGATTGCTTTTCCAGTCACTCCCTATAGGAAGCTTAATTTATAACTGATATTTCTGTTGGGTATGTCAGCCTCAAATATCTTTGTACTAGCTAATGTAGATTTTAGAACTTGCCAGAGTTAGTCTTGTCCAGAGAGGGCCCAGTGAGATTCCAGAGGACCTGTCATTAAGATGGAGTTCATTTCAATGAACACAAAGTGTAAGTCATTTGACTTGAACAAAGTTTTCTGTTTAGGAACAGACTTTCATATATCATGACTCCTTTGATGTGTAAGCATCTGAATCAAAACAGGCTCTCTTTTATGACAATTCAAGTTGGTCTCTGGTGTGAAAGCTCATTGCAGTCATCTTGACAAAGAACTGAAAAGGATGGGATATAGTCCATAACCTATTGATAATTTGAGGGGGAGATGCTTACTCCAACATCATTACAGCGCAGCCTACTCAGAAAATGATAGGAAAAAGATAACTATTTTAAAATCCAACCCTTACTTTAGCATGTAATATAACATACCATGGTTTAAATACTTTTTGTATGACTGATGGTAACATTCTAGAGACCATGGAACATTTAGGTGCCAGGTGTCTCTGGTGGAAGGTAGGTAGCAGGCAAAGTTACTGACGGCTAGACCCTGGCCTTCTGTTGCGGCTGCTGGGCCGCTGGTCCGCAAGCTTGTGAGGGTACTCTCCCAAGCGCTCTCACCACTCTATGCACCACAGCTGACGGAGATCTCTGAAAGCATGAGTGAAGCCAAATCCATTCCCCTAGGACTTTCTTTACCTGTATTTTCTAATCTACATAGGCTCCACAGGCATAACCATGGTGGAACCAGCCTTTATATTAAACACTCCATGGCATAACCCTGATGGAACCAGCCTTTATGTTAAATACTCCATGGACATAACCATGGTGGTAACAACCTTTATATTAAACACTCCATGGACATAACCATGGTGGTAACAGCCTTTATATTAAACCATTTGCATGAAGTATGACCATACACTAAGCCAAGGTTGGGATCTTCTGTCTCTTAAAAGCAGACCTGAAGTCATTTTATGATACATTTTTACTCTCTTTCCTATCATTATTTAAAGATTGTGATCACTGGGCCTGAGAGAGAATAATGAGTGGAAACAGTAATAGTAATGATATAAAAGATGATATAAAATTTCTGTTTACAGAATAAAATACATGGTTTTATTTCTCTCATCTGCCACTATATTTTGTGGCCAAATTTAATATTGATACTGTTTGTTCATAAAGTATTTCTCTGTTTATTCTTTATTACTGTGCCATATGTTAACTTGGGAAATACATTCGTATTCAAATAGCGTTTAAATCTACATCACCCTTAGGATAACAACCTAAATTCCTAACACATCCATTCTTCCAATGCTCATTCACTTCTCTATCCTCGCCTTGTCTCATGTCCCCATTAGTACCGGCTACTCTTGCCACATTGGCCCTGCTTTGCACCTCAAATGTATGGTGTTCCATCTGCCACAGGAACAATGCTCATGGATCATACAAAGAAGTCCTATAGTTTTTCAGCATATTAAACTTCACTTGCACCAAGATCACTCATTTCTTAGCTTGAAAGTTAATTGTATAGACAGATTTTCCTGACTCTCAGTGAAAGCAGTAACCTTTGCTTATTGGGAGCAGGCTCTATCCTTCATGACAATATATACTTGCTGTTCATCAATTTTCAGTGTTTACTCAATTTATTTCTCTACTCTTGCAGAAATAACATGATAGCTGTTTTAACTTATCACGACTCTTTCATGATTTACATGTTTCAAGCATGCACACACATATACACACACACCTGAAAATTCATGGAAGCAGTGCATTGACATACTGATGTTCATGTATACCAAACTTATGAACAGCAATGATAAATGGGGTCAATCTGTACATTATATATTATGGTCACATATTTTAAGGAAATATTGTAACAAACTTATGAAGCAAATGATTAGTTATGAAAATAATGAAGCACAAATTTATAGACTTGAGACACCAGAAACCTGCATGAATGAGATGCACAAGGTGTTTAAAAATAAACAAAGAGGGCTAAAAAGATGGCTCATCAGTTAAGGTGCTTGCCTACGACGTCTAACAGCTCGGGTTCAATTCCCCAGTATTCGTGTAAAGCAAGATGAATAAAATGGTACATACATGGTACATACATGGTACATACGTTGGTAGCTTGTTTGCAATGTCTAGAGATCATGGTGAACCCATTCTCTCTCTATACCCCTAGTTGCAAATGAATTAATAATCAAAATATGTTAAAAAGTAAACAAGGAGATGTCATTATTAATGTTCAACTTTATCTAAGCATGAATATAAAAACTTGAACTGACCATGTATCCAATTATTTACACAGCATTAGCGAAAATATATAAAATAATGTATTTTATCAGATTTAAAATGAAAATTTTCTTAAAATGGAACCTTACACAATGAAAGCATGGGCCAGAGCAAAACCCTACCTCAGGAAAAGAAAAAAGAAAATATGTACTGGTGCATGTAGCACTGTTTTATTGTTGTTCTTATTTGTCAGGGTGGTTTACCTTTGTCCCCTAAGGTGAAAATATTAGTGCACTATAAGTATTATTTTTAATTTGTTCATTAACCAAATAAAAAGTAATGATCCATCATTATTTCCTTGTCAAAAAACAGATGTTCTATGCAGCCTATGTGTAATTGTGCTATAAGTATTTAAAATCTACATCGACATAAAATCTAAAACTTTTGTAGTCAGAGAGAAAGATGACTGTGCTTTATATGGAATTCATTGTAATGGTTCTTTATTGATAGCCACCCTAAAATAAGTAAGCATCATCAGTGTTGATGGGTGGCATAAAATTCAAAGATGGACTCTCCTCAAACAGTGAGGTTTGGGTGGTTTTTATCTATGCCATACTATCATGCTGTTTCTGAAAACCACTTCAGCTCACTGGCCAAAACAACCACATGTAACCCCCAACGTTTTCATCAATGAAATTTTGCAACAAATGGAAGTATCTGCTGAAAAAACAAATATCACATTTATAAATAACCAAATAAAATTTCTAAGGGTTGAAAACAACATAAATAATCCCTTCCCTATAGACTAGATGACCAAAAGCTGGAAAAAACTACACAGCATGCAGGTCTGACAGAGAAGTCATTAGTACAGAAAAGCAGGAGTGGACACTGCAACCCCTGCGTTAGGCCCACCAGGTCACATGAGCCAATGGGTGCAACAGTGGCATGTCTGTTATGGGGAAAACAACTGCTCTCTGAGTGGACTGGAGGCCCATTGCATGGGCAGGAATACATGCCTGACACTGAAAACCTGTGATTGGGAAAGTGATGAGCCCTAGGGGTGCAATGCCTGCTGGTGTCTGGCTAAATGCATATATTATGCTCACCAAGCTTCACTGAAAACACTTCTCTCCATATCCATACATTAATACTACTCTCACTTCTGGTTAGAGAAGCTACTCTTTTCAGATGGCAGTGAACCTCCGGATGACTCAAAAGGCACCATAGTCCTGAGAAGAAGTGACAGAGGAGTACTCATCACTGAAGCATCTCTATCACACCTTCCAAAGCTCAGGGTCCATTGCTGAAGAGGTGGTGGGAAGAATGTAAGAGAAAAAGAAAGGATAGGCCTCCTTACAATGCACATTTTAGACACAAAATAGACACAAAATTCATGACCTCTCAGTTCCTGGCACTGCCTACTTGAGACCAGTATAATAAAAGGAAAAGAGGATTACATAAAAATAAAAGAGGGATTGATTGAGAAGGTGAGGGTATATGATGGAGAGTGGAGTTTTGAAGGGAAAATTGAGGGGGGATTATCATGGTTTGTTGTCTATAATTATGGAAGTTGTCAATAATATACAAAGAAAAAGTCATGAATTAAAAATGATGAAATCAAATACTCTCATAAATATTTACAGGTTTCTCACTGCCACTTCAGTCTATGGTGTGTGTGTGTGTGTGTGTGTGTGTGTGTGTTTATGCCTGTGTGTACTATTTAGTCTTCTTAAGGGATTTCTGGATTTCACAATTACAGTTTTAAGGAGAATGTAAGTTAGAATTGCCATAATCAATAAATTTACAAAAATATTGTGGTGTGCCTATCAGAGAACCTTAAAGAAAGATATTCAGTAGATATTTATACAATTATAATTTCTAGGCTTTGCTATTTGACTTCACCAATTAATTTATGAAATGTAGAATACCATGTAGAATAATGTGAACCTATGATATGAGTCCATTTAATTTTTAAGTCATCCTGAATTACTGAATCATATTTTATAACTTACATTTACATTATGCATACTTTTGTTAAGATTGACTCACTTATTAAGCACGTTCAAGAATCAATATTGGGCTGAAGAGATAATTCAGCAATTAAAGGCACATCTTGCAAAACGTTACAACTTGGGTATGATTCCCAAGTACCCATATAAAATCAGATGCACTAGGCCTTCTGTAAAGATATATATATATATATACTTACAAATACTCAGGATATAAAATTTTAGCTTTTATAATAGAAAAATAAAGTAAATATATGTGGAGGTTTGAGTCAGATGTCTCCCAATAAATTCTCATGTTTGGTTGTTTAGTCTCCACTGGCAGGAATGTGGGAGGTAGAGACTTGCTAGAGGAGGTGTGTTATGGAAGATGGGCTTTGGGGTATTGTAGTTAGCTTGCAAAGTTCAGGGTACTTTCCTGCTGTTGCTTTCCACCTGCAAAGATGTGCTGAGCAGCCTCTGCTCTATTGTCTGTTCCCTGCTATCATGAACCTTCCTCTCAGGAGTGTAAGCCATGAAAAAAAAAAAAAAAAATCCTGACTTGGGCATGGTGGCACAAGCCTTTAATCCTAGGCCTGGGTGGCAGAGGTAAGAGTGTCACTGTGAGTTGAAGGCCAGCCTGAGACTACATAGTAAATTCCAGGTCAGCCTGGGCTAGAGCAAGACCCTACCTTACAAAACAAAACAATACCAAAACCAAAAACAAAAACCAAAAAACTTTTCCTCCAATCTGCTGCTTTTTGTCAGGTGTTTTGTCCTAGCAACATGAAGGTAACGACATTGTACTAATGCATTTATCTGTAAAATTCCTCATTTTTATTTATTTATTTATTTGAGAGCGACAGACACAGAGAGAAAGACAGATAGAGGGAGAGAGAGAGAATGGGCACGCCAGGGCTTCCAGTCTCTGCAAACAAACTCCAGACGCGTGCACCCCCTTGTGCATCTGGCTAACGTGGGACCTGGGGAACCGAGCCTCGAACCGGGGTCCTTAGGCTTCACAGGCAAGTGCTTAACTGCTAAGCCATCTCTCCAGCCCTCCCCATATTTTAATAGCTGATAAAATTTTTCTCATGCTAGTGTTGCTATGTAGTATTTCAACAATAGTAAGTTACAGGAACATCTGTGTTATTTTATTATGAACACACTTAATGATTCCTGCAGCCAGAACTTGAATAGAAGAGAATATTTGAGTCCATTATAAAACAATTGTAATATACAATATCTTACAATAGTAGTCAAAAGATCTCCAGAATGAGATATAAACTAAGTATTACTTTTATTGGGTGGCATGACTGGGGCCATGAGTGGTCATCTGGTCATCTGCCAATGTTCTTCACATCTGCTTTCCTCTCCTGTATACGAACAGGCATTTCCTGAATCTCACAAGGGACAACACAAAGTAGAAGGGAAGTTTGCTTCTGAACAGTGTTTAAATTACTCAAGAGGACTCCAGCAATGCATTCAAGGAAAGAGAAAGGCTTAAGTGCATAATAGAGTTATCAGATCATTAAAATATAAAGGATAAAGAGTTGCTGGGATGTTGAATAAACCTTTAAAATTGATTTTATTTTTTAAAAATTTTATTTATTTATTTGAGAGTGATAAAGAGGCAGAGAGAGAGAGCAGTGCACCCAGGCCTCCAGCCACTTCAAACAAACTCCAGATACACGCATCGCCCTGTAAATCTGCTTACATGGATCCTGGAGAATCAAACCTGTATCCTTTTGCTTTGCAGGCAAATGCCTTAACTATTAAGCAATCTCTCCAGCCCCTAAAATGTTTTTTAATGCATTAAATTAATTTATGTTAAAGTGAACATATCTTCAAGGGTTATCATTTAAAGTATAAAATGTGATTTAAGTAAATTTTATTTCTATATCTCTGCATATTTTTGATTTTTAAAAAATATATTTTTATTAGTTATGTACACAGCGTGTATACAACCATTTTGGTACCATTGTTAGCCTCCTAACTGTCTTCCTGCCTTCAAAGGGACCCTCCTCACTGGGGAATGTGGGTAGTACATTGTGATATTAGCCATTAGTAACTAGTAAGAGGCAGTATCTCTGTGCATAATGTGCCATCTTGTGGCTCTGACATTCTTTTTGCCCCCTCTTCTGCAAATTTCCCTGAGCCATGTTGGGTTCATTTTATGTCTGCTTCAGTGATGAGGTCTTGGGGGCCTCTGTGTCTCTGGATATTTGGTTTGGTAGGAGCTGAGTGTCTTCTGTGTCTATCTCCTTCACCCTTGTGCTGGTACAAGGTTCACCAAGAAAGCAGCACTCTTGCTCAATTCCCCAGTTACACTATGGTTTCAGCTGGAGACCTGTTGAGGTGTGATGGGCTGGTTCTTTCCTCAGGATCTGCCTCCATCTGAAAAAGAGAAGCAAATTCTCCAGTGGAGAGTGAAGTCAGCACCAGATAAATGGGGTAACCATTATAATTTTAGAGAGAATTTAATAGGTGTAGGCTTTCTTGTAGCTCACAATTGTGGAAGCTTGATAATGGAGAGAGGGCTCATTTCTGGATATGGTTCTGACTTGTTTCCCAGCTCCAGCTATGGGTTCCCTTCCACTGAGCAGATCTGTTAGCCAAATCAAGAGCAGTTGCTTACCCAAAATGGCTGTTTGCCTCTATTTCACTTTTGTGAGCATCACATCAGGTTGTTTGCTGCTAAATAGCTTAGATTATGAGGTGCTTGGACAAAATACTTCCATCTTTAAAACAGAGATTAGCTTTGGCATATGCCTATTAATTCATTATATGCATTTTCCATAGATAAGGGACATTCTTATTATCTATTAAAGTCCAACATTAACATTACACTAGACATGTATATTTAAAAGGTAAGTTTCTTTATCATTTTGCTATATTAATGAGATCTTATCAACATGTTTCATTTATTGTGACAATTTTATCTAAAATATTTACTGACACTATCATATAATGATAGCAAATTGGGCCAGGTATGGCGGCATATTCACACCTTTAATCCCAGTACTTGGGAAGTAGAGGTACGAGTTCAAGGTCCATTCTGAGACTGCATAGGGAATTTCAGGTCAGCCTTGGCTACCTTACCTAGAAAAAACAGAAATAAATAATAATAATAATAATAATAATAATAATAATAAAAACAACAACAGAGACTTCCAGCCAAGATGGTGACTGCTGTACGGCAAATCCCAGGGAAAGATAGGCAAGACATTAAGGTTTTTCTGGGTCTTCTTGTCAGTGGGAGGGCTCAGAAGGGAGAAAAACAGGGAATCACGGATCCCTCATGGGCAGGTAGAACACCCATTCCACCAAATAGCTGGGTGGCCCACAAGCCGCAGCTCATTGTGGCGCCCCATTCTGTGTCTGTCCTGCACCCCGTCTCGGAGCCCCATCCCGCCCCCTGTCCCGTGCCCTTGTGGATGCTACCATCACTAAGCTAGAATAAATTGATAAGAGATCAAAAGGAGTTCAAAGACAGGTAAGAAATTTGAGGGAGAGTGAAAGAAAAGAGGTCTTTAAAAATCAGCTGGCCATACTAAATGAAGACATAAAGAAATGCAAGGATGAATTCCAAGAATCATCAAGAGAATCAGAAAATGATGTGAAAAGGGAGCTTGATAGAGCATGGAAATGATGCACAGAAAAGTAGTGGAAAATGCAAACTTAGTTGAACAAGTCCAAAACTCTCTAGAGGCTCTCAAAGATAGAGCCAGCAAAGTGGAGGATAGAAACTCTGATCTGGAAGACAATATGGAAGAAACGGTTCAAGAGTTCAAAAATTTCAGTAAGTTCAAAAGTTCCTGTGAACAGAACATGAGGGAATTGTGGGATACACTTAAACATCCTAATATCAGAATCATTGGAATACCATAAGTAGAAGAATTTCAGACCAAAGGCACGGAGAACTTATTTAACAAAATAATTGAAGAAAACTTCGCCAGTCTCCTAAAAGAAAAGCCCATCAAGATACATGAAGCCAACAGAACTCCAAACAGACTCGGCCAAAGGAGAAACTTTCCAAGACATATTATCATTAAGACTCTAAACATAATATGTGGCTCCAATTTTGATTGTGCATTAGAAAAATGTAAAGAAAGAAGATAAGCATTTCTTATATTTTAGTATTTATACAAAACAAAGATTAAATCTATATACAGGGTCTTAAGAACAGGTTACCAAACATTTTTCATATGATCTTCCAAATATTTGCATATAGCAATGCAGTTTACATAATACATGGAGGGAATTTGGAAACAGTACATGACTGCCCCATATGTACAACTTTTATATCTTTACTAATTATTA
This sequence comes from Jaculus jaculus, assembly GCF_020740685.1. Taxonomy (NCBI): domain Eukaryota; kingdom Metazoa; phylum Chordata; class Mammalia; order Rodentia; family Dipodidae; genus Jaculus; species Jaculus jaculus. The sequence goes on along the minus strand of NC_059105.1, from coordinate 171,616,160 downwards.
TTATTGTTCTTGTTGATAATTTTACAGAATCTGCCTATGTAGCCCAGACTGACCTTGAAGTTTTTCTAGTTCTGACTCATCTTCCAATTTATTGGTATAACAGTCATGAGCTGCTATGCTCAGCTCTTAGTATTATTGTAGGAAGTACTTTCCATGATATAGGAATGGAAAAAGACTTCCTGAACAAAACCGCAGTAGCTCACGATCTTAAACAGTCACTCAACCAATGGGATCATATGAAGCTGAAGAATTTCTTTACAGACAAGCATACAATAAGCAAAGCCAATAGATTACCCACAGAATGGTAGAAAATTTTTGCGGAGAGATTTGCTCAACCATGTTTGTAGTGGCTCAATTCGTAATAGCTAAGAGCTGGAATCAATCCAGATGTCCATCACTAGAAGAATGGATCAGGTAAATGTGGTATATCTACACAATGGAATTCTATACAGCAGTAAGAAAAAATGACACAAATAAATTTGAGGAAATATGGTTGAACATGGAACAGATCATTCTCAGTGAACTTACCCAATCACCGAAAAAAAAATCACCACATAGTCTCACTCATCTACAGAACCTAACCCGAATCTACCCAAGATACCTTACATACTCAGCAAGCATCTCATGGACTAGACACTAGGATGGATGGGGAAAGAGGGGAGGGAATTGAAGGGGTGGGAAACACTATGGTACCATAAAATTCTACTTCCTAAAAGGCAGATCAAATGGCTGAACCTTCACTAGACCCTTACAGGAAACACCTGAACCACAAGACAAGGGAGAGGGTAGGATCAAGTCTAACCTAAATATTCTACATCTTCCCTCCCTCCCTCTTTGTCTCCCCACCTCCTCTCTAACTCTTGTATATTGTTTATCTTTTTCCTCATTTTCTTAGTGGGTATTGACCTGTAACTCCCAGTACCAGCATGGGGCTATCACCCACAATGAGCTTTTGATCAGAGAAACTTGAGTCTATTTCTCCCAAGTTTTCATAAAAGAATGACAGATTTCTGTCAGAGTACTTGATGGCCCACCAAAGGTCAGTGATAAGACCCTATTGCTGAAGACACCATATGCAGCTGACATGTAAAATGGAACGGCATGGCTGGAAGCCAGGAGAGAGTCAGTCCCCAGACAGTCAGCGTGTCTAGTGCCAGAGGATGCTACATGGGCAACTGGGGGAAACAAGCAATATCTGTCCAAGCAACTCATGGTCCAACCTACTTAGCAGCAAATAACCTTGTGTGATGCCCTCACAAGTGCAATAGTGGCACACAGCCATAGTGGGAACCAACTGCTCTTGATTTGGCTAACTGATCCCCTCAGTGATATGGGACTCATAGCTCGAGGTTGCAAACAAGTCAGAACCATATCCAAACATTAGCCCACTCTCCAATATCAAGCTACCATCAACCATGGGGTACAAGAGGGCCTACACCTATTAAACTCTATAAAAAAGTAAGGGTTATCTCATTTGTGCCGGTGCTAACTCACTCTCCGTTGGAGAATCTGCTTCTCTTTTTCAGATAGATGCAGATCCTAAGGAGAGAGCCAACTCATCATACCTCAAAAGGCCCCTGGCTGAAACTAAGATGAATTGGCAAAACAAGCAAGGGTGCTCTTTTCCTGATGAACCAGATACCAGCACAAGGGGGAAGGAGACCAACACAGAGAAATATCAACTCCTACCAAACCAGACAGCCAGAGCCTCAGAGGCCCCCAACACCTCAGCACTGAAACAGACCAAAAATGAACCCAACATGGCTCAGGGCAATTTTGCTGAAGATGGGGTGGAAAGAATGTCAGAGCCACATGTTTGGTCATGATATGCAGAGACATTTATCCTACCAGTAACTGTGGGCTAACTCCACAATGCACGACCCATTTGCTTCAATAAGGAGGGCTTAATGGGGAAGGAGGGAGGTCACGGATGAGCCTAATAATGGTACCAAACTTCCTGCATTTGCTGAATAGAAAACTAATTAAAAAAAAGAATCATTGGAAAGATTTCAGGTGGTGAGTACTTCAAAAATCAGACATTTTCGATTTAAGTCATGTATAGTTTCATTTGTGTATTAGATGCCCAAGGTGAGATATTAGTTAAAGAATTACATACATTGAATAGTTTATCAAAGAAAGTTGGGGAACCCATGTACACATTTTTTTTTTGCTGCTTATCAACTTCCTTTCTATTCTGTCCTAGCAATTTACTTGCTTTATTAGGTAATTATATAAATGTGCTCTTCATGTTTCCTTTGAGACTAGAATTTCTTAATATAGCTAGATTTATATATAAGATACACATGTTTATTTTTCTTCTTGCTTCCATAATATATGAACACCCTCAAATGCAATTTGTATCAGCCAGTCTTATATTCCTGACTTATGCTGAGCAGGTAGCAGAAGATCATTCCTTCCTCACATAGTGGATTTTAGAAGGTCTTTAGTCCCCAGATATTGGCAATGAGCTTCATTTCATCCCTATTGCACCCAAGTTCCTCACTGCAGGCTCCTCGATTGCTAAGAGCATGGCTAGTTTTCCTGTCGTCGTCTTTTACCTCCTTTCTGTTTGCTCTTCTTATACTTATGTCTGTCTTAGCTACTTGGATTAAAAGAAAAAATGTTTATTTTTATTTACTTGAGAGCGACTGGGAGAGAAGGAGGCAGAGAGACACACAGAGAGAGAGAATGGACACTCCAGAGCTTCCAGCCACTACAAACACACTCCAGATGCGTGCACCCCCTTGTGCATCTGGCTAATGTAGGTCTTGGGGAATCAAGCCTCGAACCAGGGTCCTTAGGCTTCACAGGCAAGAACTGAACCACTAAGCCGTCTCTCCAGCCTTAGTTACTTGGATTTTGTTTGTTTCCTCAGGAGCTGCATTTCTGACACAGAACTATACCTTACTTGATTGTGCTTTGTTATGTGTTCAGAAATATATTTGTTGTTTATGCCACCTGTATGTGTTCAACATCATCACTTAATGTTGGCATATACTCACCACTCATGTTTCACATAATACAGCTTTTGCTGTTGCATGTCCTGCCACTGGGTGTCTCATTAACTTGGTATTTAAATATGTTGGTCAGAATGTGTTTCTCACTTATCTGAATTGTCTTATAGGCACTTCAGATGAACACCCACCTTCTTCCATTAGTACCCACTGTTCCTATTCATAGTTTTACATCTACCAATTCAGGGGAGTCACCGTCAATGGCCCATGAAGATAGTCCACTTCCACGGTTCCATAGCAGCGAGATACCACCAGCAGCAGAAAGCATGAAAAGCCAGAGCTCCAACTTTCCCTTTACACACCTAACGGAAGGAAGAAAGGATTGCCCCAATGACACCCTTCCTTCTCACAGCAAGTTGCTAGAAAGATAAGTTGAAATTTTATTCAATACACCTCAGGCTTACATTTTCAACTTTGATGGGTATAATAGGGTTGTTTAGGAGATTTATCTGCTCTGAATTTAATTTAGGTAGGTGGTATGTGTCTAGAAATCCATTCATTTCTTCCAGATAATCTAATTTTGTAGAATAGATGTTTTGGAAGTATGTCCTGATGATTCTTCCAATTTCATTAAAATGTGTTGTAACCTTACTTCTCACTTTCAATTCTAATTTTGCTAATTTGAGACTTGTCTTTTTTTATTTGATCAAATTAGCCAGGGGTCTATCAACCTTTTTTTCATTTTCCAAAGAGCCAGTTCCTCATTTGATCAATTTTCTTAATTGTTTTTCTTAGTTTCCAATTCATTAATTTCTGTTCTGATCTTAATTATGTCTTTCTGTCTGGAGCTCTTAGGTTTGGATTGTTCTTGTTTATCCAATGCCTATAAATGGGTGGTTAAGTTATTAATTGGATATCAGTCTTTGTTATAAAGGAAATTAGAGGTATTAAATTTCCCTTTAAGACTGCCTTCATTTTGTCCCATCAATTTTGTATGTGTTACTTACTAGTCATTTGTTTTTCATTTTTGAAAATATATATACATATATTTGTTATGTTACCTCATTTATTGACAATGTCTCTGTCACAAAGGCAGGCAAATAAATTGAAACAAAGACCCAGATATAAACTGAAGCTAGAGCATCCTATGTTTTGATTAAAATGCCTAAATAATCATTGGAAAAAAAACAAACAACAACAAAAGCCCAGCAACTTCAACAGTACTACCAGGAGAACTGTACCTACATGTAAAAGAATAAGCCTAGATTTCTCTCTTTCTTCCCATCTACATGCCGATTCCAAAACAAAACCACAACCATAATGTAAGTCCTGAAACCAAAATTGTTAGATGAAAACTTCAGAGGTGCATTTCCAAGATATAGATAGACTTAGGTAAGGAGTATCTGAATCAGACTCCATTCAGGTTATAAAGTTTACAATTGACAAATGGGACCTCATGAAATTAAAAAAAAAAATCATAACAAAGGAAATAGTTCATTGAATAAAGAAATAATCTAAGTAATGGGAGAAAAATTGTTAGCTATACACTCCACACAGGATTAATACCCGGAATATGCAAAAAAGAACACTAAACAAGGAAGCTATATTAATTTTAAGCATGATATAATAAGGACTATATTTGTAAAAAGTAATTTTATAACATAATAAACCATAGATTTTTGGAGAGAATAAAATGAGGTAGATAAAGAATTGCAGGAAATCAAAAGAAAAACATCATTGTGAAATAACTGTAAGGGAGTAGATCTGGAGTGGAAATCTTGACATCAAGATATACTTAGAAACTTAAAACTGTTCACTTGTTGGGCTCTAAATGTTGAAGAAGGGGCTGGGAAGATGGTTCAGCAAATAAAGTGCTTGCTGTGAAATCATGCAGACCTGAATTTGTATACTCAGCTCTCACATAAAAGCCAGAGCTCATGGTGAGCTCTTGTAGTAGCAGCATGCCTATGGAGAGCCAAGTGGCAAGGAGAGGAGCGTGCCCTTGCATCACTTGAAGCCACTACCCTGGCAACTGAAGCAGTGGACAAACGGCCTTGTCTCCAGAATAGAGGGACACTGAGGAACAGGCATGGGAATTCTCTTATTTCCATACGTATTTATGGCATTGTGCACTTGCATTTATACACACTAAAAGGAAAACATAGATATGACAGATGCTACATATTTATGAACATTTGCTGCTGATGCTTACTTCAAAACTTAGGGACTGATAGAAGGAGATAAGATTAGAATAGGGAAGATATGATGTGCTAAAATCTATTTGAATGTTTCAAATTCAATATTATTATGACATCCATATGTAAATAATAATAAGTAATTCTTAAAATAAAATGCATACTTATTGTTACATTAAAAATTCTGTATCTATTACTTAATCTGAAACATTTACTAATCACCCATTATGTTCTTCTAAAAGAGATAATGTTTTACTATTAGTTAAAACATTTCCCAAATGTCTGGTTCCATTCATAGTGTCAATACTGTGTTTGATGATACATTTAATTAAAAACATTTAGATGCTTATCTGCCCATTTTTTCTTTTGAAACAAATGTATCCTTTAAAGTTTTACAAAAGTATTGGTGTTATGCTTAACCTAAAAATTGGGGGGTTTGTGCAAATATAAAGTCAATGAATACCAAGATAGATATATAAAGTGAAGCCTTGTAGTGCATGACATGACCTAACAATATAACCTTGGATAAAAGAATATAAGCCAACAGCGAAGAAACACCAATCTATTAAAATAAAACAAGGTCTTTATTAATTATTCATAGTAATGACTATTATTTTAATGACAGAATCTCCATGAATATCTGGAGCTGTCTTGGAACATGTCATCCTTCTGCTTATGTCTCCCTAATTCTGGAATTGCAGGCATAGGCCACTACAGCTGGCTTTGAATAGAGTGCTTTAAGACTAAAAATTGTGTTCAGTACTCATGAGACTTAAAGTCTTGTGGAAATTAATGTGCTTCTGAAAGCTCTAACAGGCTAAAAATCTCTTGTATTTTAACGAAACTTGATTCAGGAAGCCAGCTGGAATGGGTCCAAGGGTAAATGAAAGGCAATGGCTATAGGGCAGCTCACACTTGGTCAGTGTGTGACCATGAGTAAGCAAGGAACTGGAGGACGCTGCTGGCGGAGGCCCTTCGGGGACCACAGCACTGTTTGCATTTTAATCTAAGCACCTGAGTTTTAACCTCCTAAAATTATTTCATAAGCAATCTTTCTAGCAGATGTGATAAAGGTCTCCACATCTGGTTTCAAGTGAACGGACCCTTAGAACGCAGCAGCATTTATCAGCACTTAAGAAATACGGGTAGAGGCATTGCTGTAGTCTGTTTCACCTTGCTGGGATGAACATTCAAACCAGGCACAGTTTAGGGAAGGAAGAGATTGGAAGCTTATAGACCTGGGTGGGCGGAGTCTGCTTCCACGTCTCCAAGCACAGGGAACCAGATATCCCCAGGGACCCAGACAGCGCCCAGACCTGGCTGCGTGTCTTTGAGTTGGACATCAGGACCGCACCAAGCATACCTTAAGGCCAGACCCAAAGATCTACCGCCAGTGCCACCTTTTCCTGGAAGCGACTAGAAACAAGCTGTAAGAAAACATTTGCATCTATAGTAGACATACATTCAAACTGCCACAGCTAGAAATTTCCAGTAGAAATGGATGGTGTCCTTCAATATTTTCCTGAAAAGCACAAGCAATAAATGAAACCACTACATTTTTTTTTTTTTTAATTTGAGAGCGACAGACACAGAGAGAAAGACAGATAGAGGGAGAGAGAGAGAATGGGCGCGCCAGGGCTTCCAGCCTCTGCAAACGAACTCCAGACGCGTGCGCCCCCTTGTGCATCTGGCTAACGTGGGACCTGGGGAACCGAGCCTCGAACCGGGGTCCTTAGGCTTCACAGGCAAGCGCTTAACCGCTAAGCCATCTCTCCAGCCCAAACCACTACATTTTATTGCTAATTAGGTATGAATTTACACCTTCTTCTCTCTCTCTCTCCCTCTATCTGTCTTTCTCTCTGTGTCTGTCGCTCTAAAATAAATAAAAATTAAAAAAATTTTTTTTTAAAGTTCTTTCTGAAAGGCTAATATTGAGAACTTATTACAGAATTGTAATTTATTCAGTAAAATTTCTACATGCTCTGAGAGACGTAGTATAGAGTTCATTGATTTTTCACTTTAATTAAAAGTGCTTAAATATTTGAAATTAAGTTCTTATTTATTAAGGAAATTTCTTGAATTTGACTACAGTAATGTCTTCTCAGAAGAAATTAATTGAATCATTCAATTACTTCCCATTACTGTTAGCCAGTGAAAGGAATACTCTCTCTCACACACACACAGAAAGAGAGGGGTGGGGGAGACTTCACATAAATGCACATAATCTTAGCTGGAATTTTAAGTGTGAGAAGTATTTTTAAGCAAACTAACAACTAAGTTAAATGATCATAGTATATTTTTTTTCCAGTGCAGACTGAGTAATGATTTTTATTTTAAATAGAACCAATCAGTTGTCCTGATATTCTACATTAGACAGCAATCTCTGGGAAATCTAAAAGCATTACTTATTGTAATACATTTTTCTCCACTGAATGCAGTAAATCTATCTATCTATCTATCTATCTATCTATCTATCTATATATAGATATATAGATATACATAGAGATTTTTTTTTTTCACTAGACAAATTAGTGTCGGTTCTAGACATCCTGGCACTCAGTGAGGAATGTTACTCATAATGAAGAAAAGCAGGGGAAGCAGGTATGTCCCAAAGCAGGCATTATAAATATGATCAGGATAATTATTCCTATATTTCTACTTTCTCTACAAAATATTGAAAATTGATCACCAATAACATCTCTCTTATCTTGGATGTTTAGTTCATAAAACTTATGTGCCTCTTAGAGAGGTCATGATGATTGGTAGTTGATAATTTATATAAAAATACTTGAAAGTTTTATAAACTCATAGCACTGTAATTGCATGTGAGTGGAATTATATATAAACTATATCATTTGTTATTATTGCTATTAATATTTAGATTGAAAATAACAGGAGGATATTAGTTTATCTTACCTGGGACTACTTGATAATCTCTAATATCTAGTCATTAATTTTCATGTCAATAAATATTTTCTATTACTTTTGTTCTAATTCTTTAGAACAATTTGTTGTACATAACTTTTTCTGGGGCTAGGGGGAACCTATCTGACCTTGTTGATGGTTTTTCTTCTCTGAATACTGACCCCCATTTTTAAGTGACTCTCAAATAAAAAAAATATGAGGTATAAAGGTATAAATAAAAGCCGGTCTTGGTGGCTCACTTTGCAGGCCAAGGTAGGAATATTTTTGTGAGTTTGAAGCTACATTGAGACTACAAAGTGAATTCTAGGTCAACTTGGGCAAGAGCAAAACTTTACCTCAAACTCTCCCCCCAAAATTTAAAAAAAAAATGTAAAGGAAGAAATCATACAAAAATTTGTAAGCTAATGTTCATTCCTCATAACATAATTTACTAGCTCTGATTCAATATTTTAGAAACGTGTACTTATCTTTGTGAGACAACATCACTAGTATGACTATTGTCATAAAGTCAAAGATAAAAAAAATACAAATGTTTCTAGATATTTATATCTTTTTTTTTTTTCCTTTGTTTTTTCTAGGTAGGGTCTCAGTCTAGCCCAGGATGACCTGGAATTAATATGTAGTCTCCAGGTGGCCTTGAATTCACAGCGATCCTCCTAAGTGCTGGGATTAAAGGCATGTGCCACCATGTCCTGCCCTAGATATTTATAAAGGACATATTTTCCCACAGTTTCTTATAGACAATACAACAAAAATGGTCCATTGTCTAGTAAAAACTTTAGAAATCTGTAGCTAAGAAAATGTAAAAGTATCTTAGTTTATTTATTTAGTCTTTTTTTTTTCTCTTATATGATGTTTACAGAAACTTTGATGTTTAAGTATTATGATAAACCTCCACAGGGAGGTGGAATACGTTATGTTTTCACAACCTTAGTTTACTCTAGAATGCATCAAAGAACTGTATTTCATCATGTTATGTTTTAAGGAGTTGTTCCTGCAGACATAGTCATTTTCCCGGAGTGTAAAATTCTAAATAGTGGAAGAAGTTTAGATTTCTTACTGGCATTTGAAAATATAGAAAATAAAACTCCTTCACTTTTTATTATAAATTATAAGAGTATTCATTTTATACTTCTTTACCCTTATGACCAAATCATAGTCAACATTGATGTGAATAATATTTGCATTAGTTTGGATCTTTAATTTTCCCCAAAGCCCATGTGTTGAGGATTAAGTCCCCAACTTGTGAATTATTGAAAAATATTGAAATATTAAGTAGTTGGTATCTAGACAAAGGATGTTAGGTCATTGAGAGTATGGACCTGTTGGTGATATTATAACCCGAGCCCTCCTTCAGTCTCTGTCTTTGGTTTCTGGAAACCATGACATGAGTGTTTCCTCCAGCATGTGCTCCCACAAGATGCACTATTATATGGCAAAACATGAGGTGCTGAAAGAAAGAATCTGCATCGGTTACTTTTCTCATTGCTGTGAGAAAATGCCAGATAAATATATCTAAAACAGGGCTGGGGAGATAGTTCAGTGGTTAAGATATTTGTCTGCAAAGTCTAAGGGCCCAGGTTTAATTTCCCAGGACTCACATAAGCCAGATGCACAAATGGCATACACATCTGGAGTTCATTTGCAGTGGCTATAGGCCCTGGAGTACTCATTCTTTCTATCTGTCTCTTTCAAGAGTTATACAGAATGCAGCCAGCATGTTGATCATAAATAACATGAGCTCTTCCCAGGCCAATTACTGATGTGATCATTATTCCCCATTGGCACCTTATGAGCCAGGCATCCTTTGTCTACATTTCTCCCTGCATTATGTCCATTTTTATTACCACTAAATTAATCCTTTAATCTATTCTTACTAAGTTTAGGGATTTTCTTGCTCAAAGTTTCAAGCTCTTATAGATTTTTGTCATAAACCATTTCCAAAAGTCTACTTATGACACAATCAGGTTTGTCATAGCAACAACCTCACTCCAAATACCAATTTTCTGTACTAGTTTCTTTTATCATTATTGGTGTCACAAAATACCACAGAAAACTGATGTAAGGACGAAGGGTATCTTTCAACTGACTATGTGAGAGGCTATAGCTCATCATGGCCGGGAAGGTACAGTGTTAGGAGCATGAAGCTGAGCCGGTCACCTGCGTCCACAGTCAGGAAGGAGAGAGCTATGACTGCTGCTGATCGTCCCTTTTTACCCAGTCCAGTTCTGGGCCCATGGCATCGTGCTGCCCACATTTAAGGTGCATGACCCACCTCAGTTACCTCAGGCTAGAAAATTCCTCACAGGTGTGCCCAGGAATTTGTTTTAATTGTGATTCTAATTTTGTCAACTTAGCATTGAAGATTAACCACCACAAACATTTTTCAAATGGACTAATTATTTGTCTTATTCTCTTAAAATTCTGGACATTTCCCTATTCTCTTACATTCTCTATTGGCACAGAAGTAAATAGAACATGTGTTAGAAATTTAATAGTATCTAAATTGGCTACATTTCTGTTCTTAAGTTCTCTCACTATTAAGGGAGTAAAAGTCATTCTGGTTATGATTATGTACTCCTATGATCCAAGTACTTGAAACTTTGAGGCAGGACATCTTGAGAAAAGGGATAGCAGGGTCTACAAAAAGAGTTCAATACCAAAATGGGTCTTATTGCAAGACCACATTTCAAAAACCAAAATGTAAAAATAAAGAAAACAAGAAAAAGACAAAGATGATGAGGAGGAGGAGGAGGAAGAGGAGGAAAGGAAAGCCTTGTTCTCCACTGGTAATTGTGCAGCCATCACAGTGCCCTGCTTGTGTTGGCTCTACATTGCTGTAATTGCTTTGTTCGGGACATGGATAACAATGACTCCACCCATTTCGAGAGTATTTTTGCATCTTGTATTTTGTGTCTTTGTATTTTTGTACCTGGGTTGTGTCATCCCACAGACAGTCCTGTCTCCTGCACCATGGCTTTTCCATTTCTCTTCCACATCACAACAGCATCCGGCAGGAGAATAGACCTAGGTTTTGCTGAGGTGAAGAGGCAATGAGTAAAATTCCCACAAAACTTCCCATCGTTAGGTATTCTGGGGAAGTGTTTAAAAGTTCCCTACCACTTTGTGGCAGAGGAGTTTAAAGGGAGGTTTTATCACGCAGTGCAAGCATGATCGAGCCACATAGCTTCATGTCCACAACAGGGGGCGTGTGGAGAGCATGAGCTCACACATACGCATTGGGGTGGGACGGTCACACCCCAAGGAGAGCCTCCTTCACAAGGGAACACCTCCTGTCATCTCCACAGTGCGGATAAAGCATAAGGCTTACTCACAAGCACAAGTGTGTCGGGGACAATTTACTCTCAAATCAGCACAGCTTCCATAGAAGATAGGAAGACAAAGATATGAAAGAATAAGGCAAGTTATTGAAATATGTGATGGTGAAGAGGTAAATACAGTGGAAGCAAATTTTTTTTTAAAGGAATTTCAGAATGCCAGGAAATATGGGCAAGAATTGATTTAATTTCGCGTGGGATGGGTTGCAACAGGCTTCCTAGAAAGGTTACATCTCAGCACATGCTTATGGGATGAGTGGGTTTTGGAACAAAGGATGGTAATGTGAACTTTTTAGGGTAAATGCCTGTGATGAGGTGTTGGAGTGGGAGAAAACACAATGAGTTTGAAGAGCAATTGTAAGATCATACTACTTGAAAAGGAAGACTAAAGATATTTAAAAGAAACTTTGATATTACTCTCAATCAGATGCTATGCTACATGAAATAGGCTGATATAAGCACACGTGCAGAGCTCACAAGCTAAAGTGAATAGTGAATTTTCTCTTAGCCTGCATAAAGGTATAGTTTCATGCATTTCTCAGTATGATTCCTCAAGGAAAGAGATTTATTGTTTGAAACATTATTAGTCAATAGAGAATTGGCTGAATGTCTATATCACTCAATATATATTTTGTTGTTGTTTATTTTTATGTATTTATTTGTGAACAACTGAAAGAGAAAGCGGCAGAGAGAGAGAGAAAGAGAGAATGGGCGTGCCAGGGCCTCCCGACACTGCAGACCAACTCCAGATGCATGCACCACCCTGTGCACGTGGCTTACATGGGTCCTAGGTAATCAAGCCTTGAAATGGGGTCCTCAGGCTTCACAGGCAAGTGCTTAAGCACTAAGCCATTTCTCCAGCCCTCAATATATTTTTATGTGGTAATTTAGTATATTTAAATATTTTGCTACTTGATAGCATGATGTAAAACTCAGATTTCATGCCTACAGTCAGCTGGTTAAGGGCAAGCTGTTTAGAGCCCTCAGCTTGTTGTATTTCTAAGCACCATTTTGTCCAGATAACATAGTCTTAAAATTAATGATATGATCACCCCAAAGCAGGGTGTTCAGAATAAAGAAACTTTAAGACATTTGCTATACAACTGAGGTGATATCTTTCATTCTAAATTATTGGAATCCTGCATATATGAACAAAACACATTATATTTTGAGCAGTAAACAGAAAGTTGCTATTGTGGAAACAGAGGAGTAGTCACAATTAAACTAACTTACTTTTTATATGTCCCATTATTACTGACAACATATGAGTCTGCAGCTTGACAGCACAAAATCTATTTAAAAGTTTGAACATTTTTATTTTTATATTGTAATAGTAAAAAATGCAGCAAAAAAATAAAATTTTCTTCCTGGGGTTTGGAAATAGTGAAACATTTAAAATAGCATTTGCTAATTAGCTGAGGGCAACCAGTTTTGATGAAACATTTGAATAATTCCTCCCTTAACATAGATCTCTCTGTTATGCATCATTGGCATTTCCCTTTTGATGAGATTCTATATTTACCTGTGGGACTTATACCAAGAAAACATAAGCTATGTCCTTGTGAATTCTATCAAATTCACCCTTAGCACATGAGTGAGGAAGGCTGGTGACACTGGTCTTATAGCACTGAACTGAATAAAAAGGACAGAAGTTACTGTATTCACAGATTTATATGAAATGTTTCTAAAGTATATAATCTGGATATTTTTTGGTATCACATTAAATATGGAATATTAGTAAATTGAGCCTCATATCAGTGGCTGTCCTGGAGGTGGCAGAAGAACTATGCCAGCAGACAAGGGAACACATGCCAAGAGTCAGAGATGGCAGATCAAAACATATGTAAGGCCAAGAAGACTGGAATGAGTTCTCAAGATGTATCTGTGGCAGCCAAGGACACAGAGGTATGCTTGGCATGTTTGAGTTAAACAAAATGAAAACTTAGAACCATAGATGCACCTTAAGTCCTAATTTCAGGTGAAACCATTGAGGTATAGAGGAGTAATTGGTTTTTCTTTGACTAAATCAACAAATGTCAGTATTTAGTTCTCCTGTGAAATACATACTTTGGGATTTACTGATAATATGATTCATAAGGTCACTAGTGCTTGAACAGGTTTTATATCTGGCTTAAGACTTATAGGTCAGAAGCACAAAAGGAACTGGTGCATATACCTGATTCATTAAGAGTGTCTGAAGTCTGTAATATATCTTGATTATTGTCACTAACAAATTGGCATGCTTGTGTTATTAGAATTACAAATTTCAGATTGAAAGCTTTTCTTAATTATGCAAGTAGAATAAGCTTGATGTTTTCCACCAACATGAATTATTTCCCATTATCTCCAAAAGTATATGACAGCTCTTCAAAACACTCAGATTATAGGCTTGCTGTTGCCTTCAAATATCTCTTCATTGGAAAATAATCATTTCATATTTTCCATAACCTATATCTACTACCAATATTTTAGTACTTGTATTCTGTAATGGAATAAAACATTTAGACTTAGTGAAATACAATGTAAATTAAAAGTTTTGTTACTATTTGTACTTCCGGCTGTAGCAGATTATTCTATTATTCTACTGTTCTATTATCTCTGTACCTCATCCTCTCTATTTCTTAAATTATGTAATACAATCAACACAAGGCTCTTATGCAAATTTCATAAATTACTCCATGGAATAAACAATTATGCTATTCAAATATTCATTTCTAATGAAAATTAGCCTGGATAATAATTTATATAGAACATAATGAATTTTATTTAATCCAATGAAATTTTATCTAATCTAACAAAAATATTGAGTATAGACATTAGAATACTATATAATTATTTACCAATATTTTATTTATCCAATACATCATATGATTAAAAATTAAATTTTTAGGAATTTATACTATCCCTGATGGTCATGCAACCTAAATTAGAGTTAAAATTTTTTTTAGGTTTGACCTTGTTCTTAAAAGTATTATGTGACATTACACTTTAGGTAAGTAGACAAGATTATTTTAGTGAATTTTATAATTAAAAAAAAATCAAAGCATCCAACTTGAATGAAGTACTTAGAGAATTTATTTACTTAAGTCAAATGTTGTATAGTTTTAAGTTATTGTTTATTTCTAACAAAAGGTTTGGACCATTATCATGTTATGAACCAAGTTATTCATAACAAATGGCCTTTTCTCGAAATGTCTGCAGTTGTTGCAGGTGGCGGGGAGTACCTGCACTGAGAGTGTGGTCCCCTGCAGAGGCACCAGATCTGATTTATGGCACCATGAAAATACAGAGAAAAAGACAGTGTGAACAGAGTCGTACAATATTATGATAGTCCTAAAATAGGTTTCTTTTAACCATAAAAATTGCAGCAACTTTTCCTAAATCTACCCAACAAATTCTCATGAATATTAATATTTCCCGTATTATTTTTTCATTTATCTAATTCAAAGATGATACTTTAGCAACATGAAAATCTGTTGTTGTCTATTTTGATATACTAAGTGAATGTTTTGTTTCTACCCCTTAAACAATCCTTAAAGGCAAATGACGATTTGATCAGATTAAATGCTATCTCTTCTAAGTTTTTGAAAATTTTGTAAAATGTTAAAATGTAATGTATTCCCCATAGGTTCATGTGTTTGAATACTTGGTCTCCAGTTGGTGGCAATTTTTGGGTAGGTTCTGTAACCTTTAGGAGGTGAGGCCTTGCTGGAGGAACTGGACTCCATGTGAATAATCTATGTCAGCAAAAAGATGAGGTCATAGAAAACAAAGGAAGCATTAAGAATAGAATTGTCATTATCATTTCTCTCCAAAACTTAGCTGAGGTGGGTATTTAGGTATGCGTCTATATGTGTATAACACAGATATACTCTATGACCTTAAGGGTTATTTTCTCAGCACCAAATGTATGTTCCTATCCTTTCTGTTCTCAGTCTTATCATTGCAATTGTACTTTGCTTCTCATTTTCAAATAGATTCCATCTTCTGGACATCTTTTATGCATTTAAATTAAATATCAGAAAATTGCTTGTGCTAAGCAATAGATAATGAAGGCTTTAGGCTCTTTGAGTCATAAAACCTGGAGAATGGCTACTGTATTTGGTCAAAGTAACATGATAGCAGCCACAGACATTTGTAAATAAAGTATCCAGCTTCATTTCCATAAACAGATAGTATTCTACTATGTCCAAGAGATGTAATGTACAGTGTTTTCTTTAAGCAAGTATCCTCTCAGCTAGCCTATATTTAAGTCTAATATACAACACTCAAATATTAGATATCACTAAATGGAAATTTTGCAAAAGGCAACCAAATATTAGCTGTCTCAAATTTAAAAAGCAAGAGTCCAGATTAAATGTGAAAATCTTTTACCTGCATAATTTTCCTACAATATTAATATTTATTTTCCTCTTAATCTCTTGAAAACTACGTGTAAGTATGGAATATTTGTTGCATTAGATATCCATATTTATGACAGAGAGTCTGGATGTAGGTTGGTGGCAGACGACTTTGTCAGGAGGTATAACTTTCTAGGTTAAATTCTCAACACAGTAAAAAAAAAAAAAAAAAAAAAAAAAAAAACAGAAATGTAATCTAGAGAGTAATTGTCCTTCATATTCTGTTGCACATTCTTATAACCCCTATTTTTCTTCTAGAGGACAGGAGGCCTCTACTTCTCATTGTTAATATGATTTAGTTTACCCTCAGTGGCCTAAATTTGGGGGAAGATTGTTCTGCAAATTCTGTACAAAATATACGAGAGAAAGAGATGAAATGAGAGCAGGATAGAAAGCTACAGATACCCAGAACAAAATTGAAAAAGGGTGATGCAGTGCCTAAAGGGACATGTTTTTGGCTGCAGAGTTTCCTAATCCTGCATGGAAAGTTAAATCCAGAGACCAGAGTAGTGTGTTTAAAGTACAAGGATGCACCCCTGCTTTTTGGGACTAGCTGCACTGAGTGGCCATTTGTGTCTAAATAGGAAACTCTATTCTGTCTACAATTATACACGTAATACAACTTTCCCTCATGGCTGAGGAATAGCCAGCTCTGTATGGATTTATATCATTATATAAAGCTATAGGAGCCAAATATCGATAGACAAGATAGAACTAATTTTCCTGAGAATTATTCCAGTGTCAAGAAGGAAAACAATTTCAAACCAATCTGGCAAAATTGTTTTCTCAGGCTCTTAGGCAGCATCCAATTTTCTTGGCCAAGCACCTTGGAGGACTTTTCTGACTTTCTTCTGCATTGAAATCTAGGAAGCTAAAAGAATCCAATAATCTAAGTACATTAAATTTAGAAACTATTTGTCTCACAGATACCCAGTAAGTTATCAGGTCTTTTTTTGGAAACTGTCTATCTCTCTTCCTGCACACCTCTGTCACCTCTACTATGTGGCTCCTTTGTGGTTTTCATGAGTACTGAGTTTAGGAAAACCAGTGTGTATACTTTTCCCAATTTATTTTTCAAAAGCAAATATGCTGGCACTGCATTTGCTCACTTGAAATCATTCAGCAGTGCCTTGCAATAGAAAACGATGCAAAGGCATGAGGTTAGTTGTTTGACATCTGTCTGCCTTTTGAGTTTTAGTCTTGATTCTTCTGTCTTCAAACCAAAGTGTTCAGTCAGTCTAAAGCAGTTCTTCATTAAATATACCAAAATTGTTTGGTGTGTCAATCCTTTATTACAGTTATTTATGCTCTCTCAAAAACCCTTTTCCATCATGTTTTCATGGTGAACTGATATACATCTTACCAGTGTGGTCAAATGCCACTTGTGGAACCATTAGTTAAAGTTAGTCATATGATGTGTAGAATTCCAGAAGTGTAGAGAAAAGAGTGAATCTCAAAATCCTGGGTGTAAGGAGTGTACATATTCCCAAATAGGAAGGTAGTTAGAACTTTAGCTGTGTAAAATCCTTTATAATCTCCTAAAATTGGTTGAAAGTTATTCATGTTATTCTCACAGACAAGGACTTTTAAGCACTTCTAGGATCCCTCCTCTCAATAGTGTCATAGTTAATGCACCACATGCCACGTTCACGGGCTTTAATGTGATCAAATATGGACAAGGGACAGCTTTCTTTGACTAAAGCTTGTGAATACAGTAAAGACATCCCTTTAAGGGTCTCAGAGGTTTTAACAAAGTTCCTATCAGCCATGTCACTGAATGTTCTTTACCCCCAAAACAATTCTTATCTTGAAAACAGTTTCCTGATTTATTTTCTAACAGAATTCACATATGGCACTTTCTCTACGTCTTCTAAATTTTGCTTACCAATTGAACAATCCTTTCTTTCCATTATCCTCCGTTAAAAATATTATTTATTTTAATTGAAAGAGAGGAAGAGGGAAGGAGGGAGAGAGAGAGAAAAAAAAATGGTCACACAAGGGTCTCTAGCTACTGAAAACAAACTCCAGATGCATGCATCATCTTGTGCATCTGGCTCACTGGAAAATTGAAGCGGGGTCCTAACCAAGTGCCTTAACTGCTAAGCCATCTCTCCAACCCACCTTCATCCTAGTTTCATGATCATAACGTATAAAACTTAAACAAATACACACACATGCATACACAAACATGCACACATATGGAAAGAGAAAGGGAGTGAGAAAGGGACACTTTAAACATTCTTTCTGTATTTTGACATTTACCTACTGCTTGTAAAGGTTTGAAATCTTCCCACAGGCATTTCTTTCACTGACCTCAGATTTAAGTTTCCTCCCTCTCTTTTCTAACCACCCACAGCTTTTCATGTTAGAGACATACCACATGATGTCTTTATGTTGTTATGTATTGTGACATGTATAGCGCCATTTCACAGTCCTCTTTGTGCAGATAAAATCTGTTGTCTTAGCAAATCTGCACAAGATGAGTGACTCTTATTTCATGTCATCTGCACAGATGTGAAAAAAGCTTTGCCATCATCCTAACTGCTATTACCTGTCTTTGTTTGATGTGTGTGTGTGTGTGTGTGTGTGTATACATATGTGTGTGTATGTGTGTGTTGTGTGTGTGTATGTGTGTATGTGCATGTGTGTGTGTTGTTTGTGTGTGTGTGCATGTGTGTGTATGTGTGTGTTGAGTGTGTGTGTGCATGTGTGTGTATGTAGGGTCTCTAGCACAGGCTGACCTGATTGCACTCTGTATTCTCATAGTGGCCTTGAACTCACGGCGATCCTCCTACCTCTGCCTCCTAATACTGGGATTAAAGGTGTGCGCCACCACATCCAGCTTCTTGAGTGATAATTTTGAGGCAGGGTCTCACTCTTCCCAAGGATGATCTGGTTCTCACTTTGTAATCTAGGCTGTGCTTGACCTCATGACCCTCCTACTCGGCCTCCATAGCGTAGGGCTTAAAGGCATGTACCACCACAACCACACCCTGCTTTTATCTTGTTCTCTAAGCTTTATGACACAATACTGGTATAGCCATTTTTTTTTTCTCTTAAGGTAGCATAAAAATAGTGCTTTTAAAATTAAAGGAGATTAGCTCTATTTATATAACATATTTGAGCTTTATAAATGAATGAATTTTGAGGTAGTTTTTAATGTCTACACAGTTTCAGTGTTATTCTTCAGTTTTTTCTTAATGGGTAATGATGGTCCTATTGGAGTGTGTGTGCACGTGTGTGTGTTGTGTGCACATACTCACATAAACTTTGAGCAGATTCATATCATGTAATCAAAAAACTTATCGTAATAAGTGGTTTGGACATATACAATCCTAACTGGATTCTGATTTTGTCTTCTAAGTAGAAGGTTTTTAATTTCCTTTTTGTGTTTTTAAGTTATTTTACTTTTTACTTCTGAGCAGAGAGAGATAGAGAGCAGAGAGACAGGCAGAGAGAAAGGGGCATGCTAGGGCCCAGCCACTGCAAACTAAATCCAGATTAATGTACCAGTTTTTGCATCTGGCTTTACATGGGTACCGTGGAATTGAACTTGGAGTATTAGGCTTTGTAGGCAAGCTATCTCAACAACTCGGTTTTTAATACTCTAAGTGGTTACTTTGATATTTCTCTGGTAAATTTTAATTTGTTTGTTTCTTTGTTTGTTTGTTTGAAGTAGTGTCGCACCCTAGCCCAGGCTGACCTGGAATTTACTATGTAATTTCAGGGTGGTCTCAAACTCACAATGATCCTCCTACCTCTGCCTCCTGAATGCTGGGATTAAAGGTATGTGCCACTATGCCTGGCTGGTGAAAATATTAATTGTTGGGGCAGAATTAGCAATAACTCATTTCAAAAGGCAGGTTACAAAGCATTTTCTATATATAAACTAGGCCTCTCCTTTTAAAATATTCAATATTCTAAAGTACTTAACATTACCTTTCATGCTGTAATACAAAATGTAGAAGAATGTTGTAAACACGCACGATCACTGAGAGCAGGAGGCGTTTACTACCACGTCCTGAAATGCCTCCTTGCATTCGGGGAACCCTGGCATGGGGATGGGACAGTACAACCACAGGAACACTGGACTCACCTTGCTGCTCTCTAGAGGAAATTTCTCTGTCTTGTACAAGGGGAATTGGACAAAACCGGTGTCACTCAGAAAACTCCCAGTCTCTTGCAGAAACATACACCAAATTATTCTTTGTGTTGCTGTTCAAAAAAGCCCAAAGCAAGATAAACGCTTGATGCCACAGCTGGCGATGTCTAAGCTGCTCCACGTTCCCTGGGGGGCGAACAGCTCAGGGGAAGGCAACAGTGACGACAGGGGTCTGAGTTCCAGTTGGCTCTTAATCAAAAGTGCAGAAAGTAATGTTCTGTATGTCTGTTTATGTGTTCTTTACACTTGTGCGTGTGCATGCTTGTACGTCTGTGTGCGTGTGTGGTCATCAGAAGTCAACGTTATGTGATTTTCTTAGCACTCCCCACCAGGTTTTGAGGCAGCCTCTAACTAAACCTAGCTCTTGATCTTCAGGTAAAATCGTGTCTCCACCTCAACACGCTTGGAATTATCAGCATGCAGCACCACTCCTGATGCTTACATGTTTGCTCAGAACCTAACTCAGGTCCCTATGCTTTGTAGTAATATTTTATTGGCTGATCCATCTCCACAGTCCTGAGATATGCAGTTTCTGAGCTACTCTATGATTATTATATCAAAATAACCTGATTGGACTAAGGAACACTTTGTTTAAAATTTGAATAGATTTTAATTAGTTCAAGAATAGAATCTTGAGATGGATGAAATAATTCTTGAGAAACTGATTTAGCTTACTGAATCCTAAGTATAAATCATATTTTGACTTCATAGGGAATTTTTACTTCATAGAAAGAGGGACTAGTACATACATTAATTTTGTAAAGAAAAAATAAAACTTCTTAAAGAACAGCCAGGTATGTGGTGTATACCTTTAACCCCATACTCAGGAGGCAGAGATATGAATATCACTGTGAATTTGAGGACAGCTTGGGGCTACAGAGTTAATTTCCAGGTCAGCCTGGGCTACAGTGAGAATCTACCTTTAAAAATGTTTTCTTGGGCTGGAGAGATGGCTTAGCGGTTAAGTGCCTGCCTGTGAAGCCTATGGACCCCGGTTCGAGGCTTGGTTCCCCAGGTCCCACGTTAGCCAGATGCACAAGGGGGCGCACGCGTCTGGAGTTCGTTTGCAGAGGCTGGAAGCCCTGGCGCGCCCATTCTCTCTCTCTCCCTCTATCTGTCTTTCTCTCTGTGTCTGTCGCTCTCAAATAAATAAATAAAAAATGAACAACAAAAAAAATGTTTTCTTATAATTAGAACCTCAATATTATCCATATTCCTCTTTTTAAAAATGTTATGTCTATTATGTATTTGAGAGAGCAAGAGAAAAGGAGGCAGACAGAAAGAAAGAGAGAAACAGAGAAAATGGTTGTGCCAAGGCTTCCAGCCACTGAAAATGAGCTACAGACACATGTGCCACCTTGTGCGTCTGGCTTACATGGGCTCTAGTGAATCAAACCAAGGTCCTTGGACTTTGTAGGCAAACACCTTAACGGCTAAGCCATCTCCCCAGCCCCCTATTCCTCTTGCAATGTTGTGGTTAAAACTCTTCACTTTGACTATAATGGTTGAATTTTGGTGCTTCAACCTTTAAGAAAAAAAAAAAATTGTTGAATTATTTGTTTTCCAAAAAGTCATGAATTCCTTTCTCCATACAGTTATCTCAGTAGTACAAAGTTTACCCACGAAAGGATTTTGATCAGAGCAATCGTGTACACTAAATGTTTGTTAGTATGCTATGTGCAGAATACTCAATTTACTTAGGTAGATTTGGATTCTGCTTCCAAAATCAAAGTTTTAAATACCTTCTAATGGGAAAAATGCAGGTGATTAAGCTTTGTCAAATATTTAGCCAATATAGTGTTGATGAACGGCATGCTTTTAAGCTGTTCTTAATGGAAGATTAAAATTTGTATTTGCCATTGAAGCAGAATACTACAACATTCAATATCGAGACCTTGTCATCAACTTGAGCAATATTTCACATAAGTTATTTTTTTTTAAATTTTTTATTTATTTATTGGAGAGCGACAGACACAGAGAGAAAGACAGATAGAGGGAGAGAGAGAATGGGCGCGCCAGGGCTTCCAGCCTCTGCAAACGAACTCCAGACGCGTGCGCCCCCTTGTGCATCTGGCTAACGTGGGACCTGGGGAACCGAGCCTCGAACCGGGGTCCTTAGGCTTCACAGGCAAGCGCTTAACCGCTAAGCCATCTCTCCAGCCCCACATAAGTTATTTTGCATTTCATTTTCTATCTTTGCATTTTCTGCAATCAGGCATGTTCTCAACACCCACCGATGGCTGAGGGATGAACTAAAGTGAGTAAGAAAATGCAGTCTTGATTTGAGTAACTGAAGCATGGGTAATTCAGTGAGGAAGATGGCATCCTCAACTGTACTTTTCTTAAGATGCTTATGACTTAAACATCATTCTCCAAGCTATTTCTTAGGCATAATACTTTTGCATTTTATTTTTTCAGTGATAATTAGTTTTTGGATTTTGTCTCCTCTTCCAAAATCTACATATAGATTTAGAACTTTTGATATGGTAATAGATGGAATGAAAGATCAGGAAAAACACAGATTTGTATATAGGTCAAAATACATACATATATGTGTGTGTGTGTGGGTGTGTGTTTGTGTGTGTGTGTGTGTGTGTGTATACTTACATTTGCTCATATGTTTGGGGTGTGTACATGTATGTGGAAGCCAGAGGTTGATGTCAAATATCTTTCCTGGTTACTAATATATCAGTAGAAATTTGCCCACTTGCATAAGAAGTACAAAACAATAATGCTTTGGGTGGTTCAGCACTTGCCTGTGAAACCTAAGGACCCTGGTTCGAGGCTCAGTTCCCCAGGACCCACATTAGCCAAATGCACAGGGGGTGCACGTGTTTGGAGTTCATTTGCAGTGGCTGGAAGCCCTGGCGCACCAATTCTCTATCTGCCTCTTTCTCTCACTGTCACTTTCAAATAAATAAATAAAAATGAATAAAAATTTTTAAAAAACTAATGCTTTGAAGAATGTCACAAATGATCAGTGGACTGTTCATGTAAGGGTGTGTGGTTGACTAAGACATTAAGTCAATGTGTGGGAAAGGGAAATTATTTTTTTCTCATTTTCTTATTATTTTGTTTCTTTTTATTAAGATGAGAAAGGTTTGGACTTTCCTAAAATCTTAAATGGTAGATTAAGTAGTAAAGGATGGTGGACACAAACATATAACTGAACATCAAATGCTTTGTAGTGTGAGAGTAAGTATAGATGGGTGGACAAACCAGGGATGTGTGAGAGGATGTGGATGAAGAAAATGTACCAACTGATTCTTGTATTTGTAAATATAATTTTTCCTATGTAGCTATATATTCCTCACAGTTTAGAGAATTAGAGAAGTGGGACTCGAACGATGATTCAGCAGTTAAAGGCACTTGCTTTTAAAGGATGACAGCCCTAGGTCAATTCCCCAGCATCCACTTATGAATAATTTTACAAATATTACTAGTAATGAAGCTTCCTTGTTTTTCCTGAAGCGATCCACTTGTACCTACACTCTTTCCCTTTAATATAAATACCATATTAATTATCTCAAAATGTTTTGATCAGACATGACACTGTTCAGAAGCCTTCATTATTTACCTGTTGGCATATCAGAATCTGAAATCTTGATGCTGTCTGTCCTGTGAGTCGTCTCCCTGGGGTGGCAAAACACACTTCTTCATCCAAGATAAAGCACAGATCATACTCCAAAGGATGATTATACCAAAAACAAGTGTTGGTGAATCGATGAGTTTGTTGGGGTTACGTGCAGAGGAGGGTGAGCAGCCGGTGACAGAGCAGTACACTTGCGGGCAGCTACACCCCCACCCCACAGCAGCACAGGTGACTGCTCATGGAAGCTGGACCTTTGCAGCACGCTGCACACCCTGTCTGTAGCTGGGCTGGGCTCAGAGTCTACAGCACGCCCTCCACAGCCCTTGCTGGAAGCTCAATGGAGTCTCCCCCACACCACTCAACCCCACTGTTTTCCCTTTTTATGGCCTTGGGGTTGGGTCTTGCAACCATTCCTCAACTTTTTGACTTCCATAGTTTCCAGAACTCCCTTCCTCCCCTTTAAGAAGGAATGCTTTAGTTTCTAACCTGGGAAGTGGTTGAGTGACCTTTAAGTTTCAGCTTGCCCAGACTTTACTTGCTAAATCAGCTCTTCCTTCCTCTCTTGAATTGGGAGAGATTTGCTATACAGCACTACCTCAAAAGTCAGACTTAAGTTGATGAATAAACTGAGGCCTGTAGGGAGGAGCTGCAATTACTGTGGCAGTGGTAACTCATTCAGGTGGGTAGTATGTATTAACCTTTGAGAAGAGGGGCCTTAAACTCATAAAATGTATGCAGAAGAATATAGTAGATAGAAAATGATTCAAAACCTGCGAATAGAAAATAAGAATACGTGGGGAAACAAGCAAGAGTACTGTTTTGTGGTGAATCTACTACCAGCACAAGGGTGAGGAGATAGACACAGAGGCCCAGAGGCTCCCAAAACCTCATCATTGAAGCAGACCTAAAATGAACCCAACATGGCTCAGGGAAATTTGCAGAACAGGGGCTGGAAAGAATGTCAGAGCCACACGGTGGGTCACGATACACAGAGACATTGCTCCTGCCCAAAACTAAAGGCTAACCCCACAATACACGACCCATATACCCCAACAAGGAGGGTCCCTGTGGAGGGGGAGGACAGGGAAAAAGCTAATAATGGTACCAACTTGACTGTTTTCACTGAATACAAAACTAATATAAAAAAAAAGAAAGAGGGCTGGACAGATGGCTTAGCAGTTAAGCACTTGCCTGTGAAGCCTAAGCCTAAGCACCCCAGTTGGAGTCTCGATTCCCTAGGATCCATGTGAGCCAGGAGCAAGGGGGTGCAAGCATCTGGAGTTCTGCAGAGCCTGGAGGCCCTGATGTGCCCATTCTCTCTCTCTCTCTCTCTCTCTCTCTCTCTCTCTCTCTCTCTCTCTCTCTCTCTCTTCCTCTTTCTCTCTGTGTGTCTGTCTCTCTCAAATAAATAAATAAAAATAAAACAAAAAAAGAAAGAAAAAGAAACTATGACCAATTTTAGTTTTTTTGTCTTCTACCTAAAAATATTCAATGGCTTTTCTTGGAAACTGAAATAATAGTAAGTCTGTGGCAAAAACTGAAATTAGGGAGCAGAGAGTCTCTGATGTGTGGGTGTCTGAGTCAGAATATGGGAGTGTATGTTGAAGGGTTAGGATTTTAGGGAACGTGGAAAGGCATTGCTTTTATCTTTGAGGAGGGCAGAGTGGCCATGGTTAGAATAGATGTAGTTTCTGTCATGTTGAAATTTATGGGAAAGAGCTTATGCCTTAAAGAGGCAATGCATGCTAAAGGCTTACTTTTATGTCATCATGGATAGAATGTTGTTAAAAATATTAGGCAGGAGTGCAATTATCACATTTACATTAAAAAAAACACTTTTTATTGACAGTTTCTGTAAAAGACACAATAGTCTATAATTCCCATCTACCATCCCCATTCTCCATCTTTCACATCTGCCCACTATTGAATTCCTTCTTCTTTCCAATTACTCTCTCTCTCTTCTATTTTGATGTCATCATTGTTCCTCTTACTAGGAAGGTCCTGTGTAGGCAGTGCCAGGCACTGTGAGACCATGACTGTTAAGGCCATTTTGTATCTGGAAGATATCACTGAAAGCATTACTACCCTTTCTTTGGCTCTTACATACTTCCAGCCTCCTCTTCCACTGTGGACCCTGAGCCTTGGAGGGTGCCATAGAGATGCCTCAGTGCTGAACACTCCACTGTCATTTCTCTCAGCATTATCATAACCTTTTAGTCACCCCAGTGGTCACTGTCATCTGAAAGAACAGTTTCTCTACTCAAAAGTTATTAATATATGGACATAAACATAAGCAAAAATCAACATATTATTACAGGGCAGTTGGTAGGGATAACATATCCATTTAGGCAGACATCAGAAGTAGTTAATCTCCAAAGGCTATGACCTCCCAAGCTTGTATTAACATGACATATTAGGCCTGGCTGACTGGTTTTGAGGCTTGCATTGTCTACTGCTATTTAACCTCCTTGGGGAATTTTCTCTCCCAAAAGAGCTTCAAGCTACTTAGCTTTTTCCAGCATTCTGATAGCTAGTTAACATCTCAGCTCCAGCTCTATTTCTTAGTGATCTTCAGCAATAGGGTCTTACCCAAAGCCTTGGACATGGCCTTTAATGTGTTGTGAGCCTTGTGGCCAACAATTCAATGGAAGGTATCCAAACCCTAGTACTGAAAATAACTGTTTAATAACAAGCTATGGCATCTGGGTGCATCATTATCCATGTTCATAGGATATTTCTGCCCATTATCTCTCTCTCTCTCTCTCTCTCTCACACACACACACACACACACACATATTATTGGCTATCAAAGAAGTAGGTTCCCAAAGGGCTTATTCAGATCATGTTACAATTTTAATTAACCCACCTACCATCCTTTCTTTCCACCGTAATTTCCCTGATCCCACTTCTGCCAGTCTACCTGCAGCAACCTGACCCTCTACATCTTTATATCTCTACAATATCCTTTCCTTTCCTACCTCCCTCATAGCTCCTTTCTAGTGTCCTGGCCTTGACTACTGAATTTTACTCCAACTCACGAAAATATCTAAATATTTGTAGCTAGTAAATATGTATGAAAGAGAATATGTGGCGTTTAACTTTCTGGCCTTGGTTACCTCAGTTGGTATAATCCTTCCAGGTTCATACATTTCCTTGAAAATTTTATAATGTCATTTTCTGTTACTGCTGAATAAAACTGTGTTGTGTAAATGTACATCTTCATTACCCATTCATCAGCTGAAGGGCCTCTAGGCTTGCTTCATTTCCTATCTGTTGTGACTAGAGCAGAATGAAACATGGATGAGCATCTCCAGTGTGATCAGTAGGGTTCTCAGGGTACATGCCAAGGAGTGGTAGAGCTGGATCCTATGGTAGATTTATATTTAGCTGCCTTGGGAAGCACCAATTTCCACAATGCTTGTACCAGTTTATATTTCCACCAACAGTATAGAATTGTTCCTCTTCTTCTACATACTTGTCAGCATGTATTGTCATTCGTTTTCTTGATGATAGCTACTCTGACAAAATACTTTTAATTTTAATTTGCAGTACCCTGAGGGCTAAGGATATAGAGAATGTTTTTAGATCTTATTTGGTCTTGTTTGTTTGTTTGTTTTTCATGGTAGGGTCTCACTCCAGCCCAGGCTGACCTGAAAATCGCTATGGAGTCTCAGGGTGGCCTCTAACTCACTGTGATCCTCCTACCTCTGCCTGCCAAGTGCTGGGATTAAAGGCGTGCGCCACCACACTTTCTTCATAGTCCATTTTAATTAGCTTATCTGATTTCTTATTGTTCTGTTTTTTGAGTTCTTTGTGTATCCTGTGTATTAATCTTCTATCACATATATAGCTGACAAGGATTTTCACCCATTCTGTAGGTTGCTTCTTTGCTGTATTAGCAGTGTCCCTTGATGTACCAAAGCTTTTTAATTTCACAAGGTCTCAGTGGTTGATCAGTGGTTTTACTTACTGAGTAAATGGGTTTATATTCAGAAAGTCATTACCTATGCCAATATGTGAAGTATTTCCCCCAACTGTTTTCCTCTAGCAGTTTTAGAGTTTCAGGTCTTATATTATTTGGACCTGATTCTTATGCATGGAGTGAGAAAAAGTTCTATTTTCATCCATGTACATATAGATATCCAGTTTACCCAGCACCACTTGTTAAAGAGGCTGTCTTTTCTCCAGTGAATACTTTTGGCATTGTCGTAAAAAAATCATCTGAATTTTGCTGCTTGGGTTTGCATCTGACTCCTCTATTCTGTTCCATTGATTGACATGTTGATATTTGCAACAATATTATGCT
The DNA here is from genome assembly GCF_020740685.1 of Jaculus jaculus. Classification (NCBI taxonomy): domain Eukaryota; kingdom Metazoa; phylum Chordata; class Mammalia; order Rodentia; family Dipodidae; genus Jaculus; species Jaculus jaculus. Next base: position 171,588,288 of record NC_059105.1, on the reverse strand, counting down.
ACATTGTTTTATTACAGTGGTTCTGATATATATATATAATACACATTATATAATATATAACATATGTATTATGTATAATGTAGATATTATATATATAATATGTTATATATATTTTTTGTTTATTTATTTGAGAGACGGGTGAGGGAGAGAGAATAATGGCTTATGTGAGTCCTGGGGGATTGAATCTGGGGCCTTTGGCTTTGCAGTCAAACACCTTAATCACTGAGCCTTCTTTCCAACACTATGGTTTATTTTAAAATCAGGTATGATGGTACATTCTGTCTTACTTTTGTTGCTCAGAATTTGCTATTTGTTGCTATTCAAAGTTCTTTAGCTCTGTTGCCATCAGGTTCACATGACTGGCAGAAAACACCCAACCAAGAGCAGCTTGTGGGGGGTGGAGAAGTTTATTTTGGTGACAAACTCAAGGGGAAGCTCCATGATGGCAAGGGAAAATGATAACATCAGCAGAGGGTGGACATCACCTCCTGGCCAATTTGATGGAAAACAGCAATAGGAGAGTATGTGAAAACTGGCAATAGGAAACTGGCTAAGATACCCATAAATCTACCCCAACAATACACTGTCTCCAGAAGGCTTTAATCCCAAATTGCCATCAGCTGAGGATCTAGCACTTGGAACACCTAAGTTTATGGTGACACCCAGCTGAATCAAACCACCACAATCTACAAACTAATTTTAGGTTTGCTGTATTTTTCTAGTTCAGTGAAGAATGTCAATGGAATTTTGATAGGGATGGCACTAAATGTAATTATTTTTAGTAAGATAGACATTTTCACAATATTTATTCTTACAATGCAAGAATATTGGATATCTTTACATTTCCTAATGTCTTCTGCAATTTCTGTCTTGAGCATTTTAAAGTTCTCATTTTAGATATCCTTTACCTCCCTTCTTATATTTATTCCAAACTGCTTTATTGATTGAATGATTTATTCATTTATTTATTTTTGAGGAAATTAGGAATGAGTCTTTCCCTGATTTCACCATGAGCACATTTGTTTTTGGTACCTAGGGAGGATACGGCTTTCTGTGTTTTAATTTTGTATCCTGCTACTTTGCTGAAAGACTTGATCAGCTCTAATAGTTTGCTGGTAGTGATTCATGGTCCCTTCTGTATGGAATCCTATCATCTGCAAATAAAGATAGTTTGACCCTTTTTCCAATTTGTATTACTTTTATTTAATTATCTTTTCTTATTACTTTTTTTTACTGTAGGTAAGACTTCCAGTACTATATTAAATAAAACTGAGAAAATCAGAAACCCATGTCTTATTCCTGATTTTAGTGTAAATGCTTTAAGTTTTTTCCTCAGTTAGTATAATGTTGGGTATATTTTTGTCATAGTCTTTATTATGTTAAGATATGATACTTCTAGTCACATTTTCAATGGGACTTTTAATATGAGGTGTTGTTGGATTTGCCAAATTCCTTTTCTTGCATCTATTGAGATGATCATGCATTTTTTGTTCCGCAATCTGCTGTCCTGGTATATTAAATTTATCATTTTGTTTAGGTTGAACCATCCCTGCATCTCTGTGATCAAACCAACCTTGTCAGAATGAATGATATTTTTGATGTATTCCTGTATTATATTTACCAGTATTTTTTGAGAATTTTTATATCTATGTTCGGGGGGAAGATTAGTCTGTACTTTTTTGTTTGTTTTTGTTTCTTTGGTCTATAATTTTTCTATTTGCTGTGACTTTTTCTAATTCTTATAACAGGGTAATGCTGGCTTCATAAAAAGAGTTTAGTAGTATTCCTTTATTTTCTATTTTATGGAAAACTTTCAGAAGTGCTGCTATTTCATCTGTGAAGCTCTGGAATAACTCACCAGTGAGTCCATCTGGGCCTGGACATATTTTAGAAAGATTTTTTTTTTACAATTGTTTTAATTTCATTGCGTGCTATATAGCTATTTAAATGCTTATCTCATGTTCCTTTACGATGTTGTCAGGATATATATGTCTGGAAACCATTCCTTTTTTTTCCCATAGTTTGAAACTTTGTGGAGTTTCTAAAAGTAAGTCTTCATGATTTTATTGATTTTATTGGTAATCTGTTGTAATGGTGTCTTTTTCATCCTTAATTTTATTAATTTGGGTCTCTTCTCTTTCTTTTGGTGAATTTTTCTAAGTGTTTATCAATTTTAACCTTTCAAAGAGCCAAATATTCCTTTCATTGATTTTTTTTTTTTTTTGGATTTTTGAGGGTTTCTATTTCAGTAACTTCTGACCTGACCTTTATTATTTTTCCATCTACAGATGTTTGGTTTAACCTGCATTTTTTCTAAGCCCTTAAGGTATTGTATTAAGTTATTTAGTTGTGGCCTCTCTAATTTCTTCATATAGGCACTTAAATCTACAAATGTTTCCCACTTAGAACTGCCTTCATTGTATCCCATAGGTTTTTGTATGTTGTATTTTAATTATCAACTGAGTTTATTTTTTTTTAAGTACAGACTTTGTATGGACATATCATATGTTGGCATCACCTTTTCCCTCCACCCTTCCCCTACTCCACTAAGGTCCCTCCTTAGTGCATTACAAGTCAGGAGAATAGCAGGAAGTCATGGGTGGGGGGTGTTCCCTGGATATTCCCTCCCACTCTGTGTCTCTTACATTCTTTCTTCCCCTTGAGCCTTTGTGTGTGTGCTTTGAATCTCCTTCAGTGATGAGCGCTCAGCAGCTTGTGGATTTCTGTTTTATGGTGTTTTACGTATTTTCAGTGTCTGTCACCATCACCTGTCCCAGGTTGTCGGGCTCTTAGTGGAAGCTGCACTCTTGCCCATCTCACCAATTCCTGTGTGGTTTCACCTAGTCCCTGGCTTCTCTGTGATGTGAAAAAGAATAACAGATTCTCTAATGGAGTGTGAGATCAGGATAGGTTTAAGGAGTATAAGCATTGTTAATTTAGAGAAATTTTGAAGTATGTAGCCTCATTTTGGCCCAAGACTAGTGGAAGCTTCTCATATTCTTGGTCTCCACAAGATTATGACTTGGTTCCCCTTCCCAGGTTGTATTAGCTGTACAGATCTCAACACCTGTCCTGTCTATTTTCTTTGGTTCATTCCTGAATTACAGCCAACATTGGACATTCTGTTTGTTACCTGAATCTCCTTTCAAAGTATGGCTATTCAATGTGATTATGAAGAAGTTTCTTTATTATTGGTAGCTATTCAAATATTGGTAGAAAATAAAGCTACCCTTCTACAATGAGCTATGGAATAAAATTCATGGAATGATATTTTATTGTGAATTCCTCCTTTAATTCTCAGATTTAAAAGAAACATACGTCAATCAGTTATTTTATTCTCTACACCTTCATGAAAGTGGACCAGAAGAACAAGAGAATCATTGAGGGGTTGTATCTGTATCAAGAAAGAACGATGGGCAGATTCTGGAGACGTGGGAAAGGAGAAGGAGGCCCTCTCCCAGCTCTTGTTGGCTTCTTTTGCCAGCCGCCAGGCAAAATTTCCAACACACTACACAACTGTCCAAGGCCTTTCTCCTGCTCAGCTGCCGACCTACAGTTTCCCAGCAACATCCCACAAAGCTTCATTACACTGGAAGCCATGAATTAAATCCCTTGTTCAACTGCAATGGCTTCTAGGTTTATTTTATCATATTGAGGCACTTCTGGAACCACACTATGATCTCAGTTACCTAAGATGGGACAGAGATAAAGAAGATGCAAGTTCCTGACTGATACACTGAGCAACGGAATTCCCAAAAGCTCATAAAATTCTCTACAACGTCACCATCAGTACACTGGAACTGCAGCTCTGTCTTAGAGAATCCCTCTGCAATTCTCTTTCTCAGAGCCCTACTACCTCCCATTTTTTCAGCTTATTACAATATCTTTAATAAAATCATCATCAACTATGCTTAATATTGGCAATACCTGAAATTTATTTCAGCATCAATGTCATATATCATAGGTTTACTCTGAATTGATGTCCATAAGATTCTAGGGTACTTCTCAGGATATTGTGAGTGATAATGGGGAGCAGTTTCTCAGTCCTCACTGAAGACAGGATGATTCCATATTTTTACAATTTGCTTTCATGGAGAGTACCAAAACCACCATCATCATCATCATTGCTGGATAATTTGTTTCTGAAAGCTACTTAAATCCAGGTATGAATACACAAATATATTATTGGCAATGCCAAATTTTGAATAGTTTTGTCATTTTGGTGCTTTTGCTGAACAAGGGTTTTACAGTGCAAAAACATCTGGTCTTAATTAACTTATAGTGGTTACATTATATTACTTGTATTACTGGAGTAATGTTCATTATTCTTTTCAATTATTTTTCTCTTAAGTTGTGGCTCCTTTCTATCAAAAATAATTGAGTGAGATTAAAGCTATATTTTACACCTATTCTTTTATTTCAGAAGTTTCATTTCCCATGGTTTGTTTTACTTATGGTAAAGGAACCTAGATAACCTAGCAGCATAAGGAAATAGACCATTTACTGATAAAAATTCAGAATTTCTTCATCAATTGAAAGAAAGTTTTAATAAACCATGTAATAATAGGAGGATATGTAATATTCTTTCATAATAGGAAAGTAAGGTGAATAAGATCACATATCAATAGTATTCTAAGTTTATAAACAGAATGTTGACTAAAGTATAGAAGTAAGGTTAGATTTGTGTTAAGTTGTTTTTGTTGTTGTTGTTGTTTGTTTGTTTGATTTTGTCTTCAGGCATGCTGTCACCATGCAGTTCAGGCAGACCAGGAATACACAGTGCTCCTCTTTCAGCCTCGCCAAGTGCTGAGAATACAGTCGTGAACATCTGGATGTAGATTATATATATTCTTAAATTCTATTTCTCACCTCGTGTAGCCATGTTTTTCTTTATTTAAAAATAATTTACTCTTGAAATATATGTTTGAATAAAATTGAAGTAATTCAAAGACTAAATATTTCTCATATATTTGATTTTGGAGACACGGCCCTTACCAAAACCTCAGAAACTTGCATCTGTGTTTTGTTTGTAAGTATCACAAATGTACCCTAAGAGAGGAAGACTGGATATGTGTATGGCTCCACCTGAGGTTATTTGTTTCCTTGGGCACCTTTGTGTCTGCTGCCAATGTAATACTTTTTAAATAGCAGTATTATATGTGTGTTCACAATGATACTGCCTCTGACTAAGTAAACTCATGATAACTGCAAATAATTTCTATGTGTGCACAAATGAATACACACACACACACACACACACCTGTTTCTGATATTGGTTTACTGTCAAAAATTTATTTTTATGCTATCATTTTATCTCATCTTAATCTTATCTTTTCTGGTACTTTTTTTGGAGAGAGTATCATGCTTCTTATCCCATGCTTTCCTTGAACCCCAGAAATCCTCCTGTCACTGGCTTATGAGTGCTGAAATTATAGATGTGAGCCAACTCACTGGGTTTAAAATGAACAGCTTATAGACTCACCCCCATTGTGCCATAAGGGCCATATGGAGATGTGAAATGTTCCTTGGGGTTTAGTAAAACAAGAGCTGCATTAGATATACCTTGAAGCATGGCTTATTCCACCACGAAGAGACTAATATTGTTTTGATGCTATATTTTACCTTTCCCTGAGTGTCTGAAAATCAGGGTGTGTGAAAAACATTCCAGAGAATTGAAACATGATGCAGAAAATGGTGCAATAAATAAAATTCCTTGCATCTATGGACAGTTATGATAACACAAAGCATTCTTGCTAATGGTTCCAAGATTTAAGAGCTAAACTTTAGAATGCATTTTCCTAAAAGGGCTCTTGACTTTGATATTTCACTCCCATCGCAGACTGACAGAACTCTAATTTACTGATGGCCAGGGTTCATAATATATAATTATTCCTCAAGTATCAGCCCCAAGTTGACAGAATTTTCTAGGACAAAGGATCTTGAATGTCTGATATTTTATTTTCTCTTCCTAGAAAGCAAAATTAAAGTGTGTGTTTATTGAGGGTTTATGAAACTGAAAACACTTAAGTGTTATAGAAAATCTGAAAAAAAAAAGAAAATCTGATTACAAAGTGAGTTTATTTTATTATAATATATATAATGAGATGAATAATTTGTGTTTCTCCTCATTTCTTTTTAAATTTAATAGGACTCTCTCAAATGTTACATTTCTTTGTAAAGAAGTTTTCAAAAATATAACGTTTATTCAAAGTTTTGTACTATTTAGCTTTACACAACCATGTAATAACTATTTGCCCACATTTATTACTCTGATAATTGTCATACAATTTTAAAGAATTGGCATTTTCATTGTCTTATGAAAAACACCAAGCACACAATTCTGCCACCATGTGAAAGAGATCCAGGTTGATGACAATTTTATTTGGGGGAGCAAGAAGCAGATGATGATGATGATGATGATGAAGATGATTGATAGATAGATAGATAGATAGATAGATAGATAGATAGGGCATGCTAGGGCCTCTAGCCATTACAAATGATCTCCAGACACATGTGCTATCTTGTGCATCTTTATATGGGTCACGGGAAATTGAACCTAGATCCTTGGTTTTACATGCAAGTGACTTACCCACTAAGAAATCTCTCAAGTTGTACATAAACTATTCTTCCCTTTAAATTTTTCTTTGCAAATGTTATCACAGTAACAGAAAATGGCTTAATAAATACATCATCTCAATGCAGCAAGAGATGCAATGTCAATTAGCCACCTGAACACTTAGAAAACAATGACACTTCTTCTGTCTCTCTGGTTTACCACAATGTTTGTGGAAGGATAAATTTAACTTAATGTCATTGTGCAAATTGGGATACTCTTCTAGTCATATAGGTAATTGTACTGATTCATTTACAGTGTACAATCATATGAAACCAGACAAGTTCAAGCTGCTTCAGCAACAGAGATTCGAAAGGGCGTGGATAATTCGAAAGGGTATGGATAATACATATTTCTTTATGTCCTTTGTCCCTTCTCATAACCTCTTAGAGGTTAAGTTTGAGGGGGCAGGGCACAAGGTAGGAGGGAAGAGGGGGGAAAAGAAAACCAAGATAAAAATATATAAAAACACCATAATGCAACCCAATTTTTTAAATAATAGAATTTGAAATAACCAAATTGGGAAATGAAAAAGGAAATAAAACACTAAAATCCCAAAGCCATCAACAACCAGGTTGCTTCAAGCTGTGAAGGTTATTATTTATACTGAAGAAGCAGAATTTTATTGAATTCCTGACATTAGCAAAAAAAATTAAGAAATTAATATTAATGGTAAATTTTACAATAAAATACACTGCAGGATTTGCTTAAGAGCTAAGAGAAAAAAAAATACTAGTGCCAATAAAAAATAAAATTAAATTAAACTGCAACCAGAAAACCATGCTTTGGCTTCCACATGCAGACGTGATAAAATGTCAGATGATATCCATGTACTCCACAAGTAGAGTAAATATAGCAGCCCTGGGGCATGCTGAGGTGAGTGGGAGTGAGATCACAAGACCACAAAAGCCATTTTTTTTTTTTTTTTTTGGTAAAATACAGAAACAATCCGATTTTTCAACATTCTGTTGTTATTGATAGGATCTGCATACTCAAACTCATTCCTACGTTACACCATTTTTAGGATTTAGAATTTCTTTTTATATGAATTAATGTTCTTATGAAAAGAAAAGAAGCCAGACATGGTGGCACATGCCTTTAATCCCAGCACTTGGGAGGCAAAGGTAGGAAGATTGCTGTGAGTTTGAGGTTACCCTGAGATGACATAGTGAATTCCAGGTTAGCCTGGACCTTACCTTGAAAAACCAAGAAAGAAAAAAGAAAGAAAGAAATTAATATCAGCTAACTATTGTATTTTGTTGTTGCTTTTATGCTTTTATAACAAAATAACACAAAATGGGTCATTAATGGAAAATATATATTATTTCTCATAGTTCTGTGATGTAGGAAGTACAGCATTAAGGGGCACACTTCTGGGGAAAAAAAAAGGAACTTTTGTGGAGTCATTCCGTGGTGGAAGATAGAAGGACAAGAAATCACACATGTGTCATGGAGAGGAGAAAACAACCACTCCATTGTTAACTAAAGCACTCTTGAGATAGGAATTCATGAGGGCAGAATCTTCATGACCTAGTCCCTTCTAAAAGATTGTACATCTTAACACTGTTGCATTAGACATTAAATTTCCAATATTTGAACTTTGGTGTTTTGAAATCAGTAATGACCTTGCTTTACCTTTTACACCAAGAGATAGCTGAGAAACTATTTTTCAAAAGATTTTTATCATCTAACTATCCAAAATATAGAAGAATATGTAATGTTAAGTTAGTTATATATAAAGCCTGAGTGACAAATTTTAATAACTAAAATGTTCTCAAATCACAAATCTTTAAAAAAAAAGATTAAAAAGGGATTAGAGATTTTGGTTTTCTTCATACTGTCACCACACAAAGATTGAACTAAGATTCTGTTCATGTGAAAACTGAAGAAAGCTTAACGTAGAAGAGATGGCTGTTTATTAGGCTCTGTAAATGTTATAAATGAACAAAAGTTACATAGTTTTATATAGATACATACCTATGTTTATATGCACACATATTTATGTATTTCTGAACAGCATGCATTAAGATTGTAGGATCAAGTTTTTGTGAAGAAATTTTTGAAATCAGTGTATATATACATTTATTAGGAAGTGTAGGATGATTAATCAATTAGAATTAAGACAATAGCAATGACAACATGATTTAGAAGTTATTTTCTTTACAAAATCGTTACTTAAATGTAGCTTAGTCAAGTCAGTTACTGCTGTAAGAAAAAATGCAAGCTTCATGTTTGGGTCCACAGCTCCTACTTGCTTTGTGGACATTCTCTTTACTGAGTGTGGTGTCTGGCAGCCTTAACCTCAGCACCAAGGAGGGTGAGGCAGGACAGTCTTGAAGCGAGATCTATAAAACTAGGACAAAGTCATCTTAAGAAAGTAATTTTGGCATTATCAAAACAATGTTTTTTTTCGGGAACAGAACACATTCATACACATTTTGTATCACAATTATTTTCCTATTGCTCAGAATGTTACAAAGGAAAACATTCATTGAAGAATATGCTAAACTGTACAATAATAAATAAAACAAATCCTTTAAAACAATAGCTTCACAACATGGGAGTAAATCGTCATCAGCTATACGTCTGACACAGGTTTACGAACTAGAATCTATACAGAACTCCAATATCTAAACAATAAAAAAATCCATCAATGTACTCAAAAATCTGGGCATAGAATTGTACAGAGATCTCAAAGGAAGACATACAATGGCTAATGAATATGTAAAAGTACAAAACTTTAAAAACAATCTTTAGCTATTAGGGAACTTCAAATTAAAATGACTTTCAGATTCCATCTCACTCCATTCAGAATGACAATCAACAAAAACCAAAAGTCAGTAATTGCTCATGGAGGTATTGGGAAGGAGGAGCCATGATCCACTGCTGGTGGAAGTGATAACATGTACAGAAACTAGGGAAGTCAATACTGAACTTCTCCAAAAGCTGAAAGTAGATCTACCGTTAGGTCCAGATATTCCACTTTTGGGAGCATTCCCTAGACTAATATTTACTACGGAGAAGCTTGGTAGGCCAGATTGAATGTTGCTCCACTCACAATAGCGAGTAACTGGAAGCAGCCCAAATCTCCCTCAACATAAATGTTAACGAGGACGTGGCATATATACAAAGTGGAATGCTTCTCAACAACAAGGAAATGACATAAGAAAATTGGCCAGAAAATGGAGGAACTTAGGACAATCATACTAAGTTGGTGTGCGCAGGTTCAGAAAGACAAACAAAAAGACCCACTCTCTCCCTCATACGTGGTTCCAAACTTGGGGCAATTTGAGTTGATTGTAAGTGGCAGTAAGTACCAGCAGTATTGACATGGACTGAGAGTGAAATTAGGAAAAAGCAGAAACAGAGAGGGAGAGGAGAAGGAGCTACTCAAAGCAGTTGAGGGGCATAAAAGAGAAAGGAAGAATACAGGAGGTACAAAGACCTCAAGGGATGATGGAGGGAAAAGGAGAATCACACAAAACTAATGACAGCATAAATAAATTCCATGGAAATCTTCCTCCAGTATATCATTCTACCACATGTAACACTATAGGGCTGGCAGGTGGGGTGGAAGTGGCCCAGACCAGAAGCACCCTATAGAAGATGGAGAAAGCTTATCCCTAAAAGGATGGGCTCTAGCTGGGAAATTCCAAGTCTGGGATTCGGTTGATCCTCATAGTGAGTTGTCATTGTTCAGGGCGACCCATGAGGTTCCAAAAGCAACACAGACCTTTGCCAAATCACTTGGTTACCTGTCAGAGCTAAAACGGTAATTAGCTGTTGCTGAAGACACCACAGCCTGCAGTCACAAGACACTGAGGCACCATGGTAGAGCTGAGGCAGAAACCAGTTCCCTCCAGGCCCGCCCTCATACCACTGGAAAGTGCTTTGGGAGCTGCTGGGTGATAACGGTCCCCAACAGTATGAATAAGCAGGAGATCCTGCAAGCTATGAAATCAACCAGCTGGGCAAGAAGTAAGCACGTGTGCAATAGTGACACACAGCCTCTGTGGGTAACCAACTGCTCTCAGATAGCACCTGAGACTTGCTCAATGGGAGAGAACTCATACCTGGAACCAGGAACCTAGTCAGAATCCCATGTCAGGAAAACTCATAGACACTAGAGAGAACCTCTCCTGCTCTTTGGCTAAAAAGATGTAGTACATACATCAAAAAGTCTCTCAAACACTGTATGCTTATCCCTTTGAATCTAACGTGCTCTCATCTTAGTAGGAGAACCTGCTTTCTTTTATAGGAGGCAGTGAATACGGAGGAGATCCAGGATCCATCAATTTGAAGAGGTAGTCACCTGCCCACCAGTGGATGGGTCAGCTCTACCACATCTGCCAGGACCAGGAGATGCTGAAGGAAGGAGAAGGAGTGTCCCTAATACTGCTCCCACTTCTAGTCTGACAACCAGCCCCAGGGAGGTAGAGACAGACACTGTGGTCACTCAAAACTCATCAAAGCAGAAATCTGGAGATAAAAGAGATCCAAGGACCTGGCATATCACGGTTTCTAATATGTGGCTCCAATTTTGATTGTGCATTAGAAAAATATAAAGAAAGAAGATAAGCATTTCTTATATCTTAGTATTTATACAAAACAAAGATTAAATCTATATACAGGGTCTTAAGAACAGGTTACCAAACATTTTTCATATGATCTTTCAAATATTTGCATATAGCAATGCAGTTTACATAATACATGGAGGGAATTTGGAAACAGTACATGACTGCCCCATATGTACAACTTTTATATCTTTACTAATTATTATTATTGTTCTTGTTGATAATTTTACAGAATCTGCCTATGTAGCCCAGACTGACCTTGAAGTTTTTCTACTTCTGACTCATCTTCCAATTTATTGGTATAACAGTCATGAGCTGCTATGCTCAGCTCTTAGTATTATTGTAGGAAGTACTTTCCATGATATAGGAATGGAAAAAGACTTCCTGAACAAAACCACAGTAGCTCACGATCTTAAACAGTCACTCAACCAATGGGATCATATGAAGCTGAAGAGTTTCTTTACAGACAAGCATACAATAAGCAAAGCCAATAGATTACCCACAGAATGGGAGAAAATATTTACAGGTTATCCAACTGATAGAAGCCTAATCTCTACAATCTACAAAGAACTCATAAATCTAAGCAGTAAGCAGTCAAACACCCCACTCACAAAATGGGGCAAAGAGATGAACAGGCAGTTCACAGAGCAAGAAACACAAATGGCAAGCACACACAAAGAAAATGCTCATCATCCCTAATCATCAGAGAAATGCAAATTAAAACAAGTATGAGATTCCACCTTACCCCAATAAGGATAGCAAACATCAAAAAATCAAATGAAAATAAATGCTGGTGAGGATGTGAAGAAGTAGGAACACTCATCCACTGTTGGTGGGAATGTAGGATGGTACAACCACTTTGGAAAGCAATATGGAGACTCCTGAAAAAGCTGACTATAGAGATACCAACAGAACCAGTTATTCCCTTAGTGGGCATCTACCCTAAAACCTTCAAACTACAGGCCAGAGAGATTTGCTCAACCATGTTTGTAGTGGCTCAATTCGTAATAGCTAAGAGCTGGAATCAACCCAGATGTCCATCACTAGAAGAATGGATAACTAAGATGTGGTATATCTACACAATGGAATTCTACACAGCGGTAAGAAAAAATGACACAAAGAAATTTGAGAAAAAATAGTTGAACCTGGAACAGATCATTCTCACTGAACTTACCCAATCACAGAAAAATAAAAAAAATCGCCACATAGTCTCACTCATCTACAGCACCTAACCTGAATCTACTACCCAAGATACCTTACATACCCAGCAAGCATCTCATGGACTAGACAATTATTTACATTTAACTTGCATACAGTAGCACCTTTTATTTTTAAAGTTTAGCTCAAGTTAACTTCTCAATTTTTCACTTTGTAAATTTTATTTCCTGTAATATTTCCACAGGGTGGAGAAATTGGCAAAAGCAATGTTTTTATCAATAAGAAACTTTGTAATTTTGTTCAGCTGCTTTATGAAGCATTCAATGTTCTTCTGCCCTTGGCATTTCCTGAGGTTTCAGAAATGAAAGAATGGACAGGAAGGGCCACTCTAAAGCACCTCACAGGCTACCTAGGCTGCTGTTTTTCTTTCATTCCTCCTTTGTTCGTAATTCCCCCTGCCCCCGCATGTCTACCTTCTCCTGTTTTCTACCGTTATCCTTGTAGGCTTGAATATATCTAGTATTGAATATCTGACAATATGAAAACTAGATTCCTCTTTGAATAGCTTAAATATAATAACCTCATTTGCACTGAGATAGATTATTTTTTCTATGCAAAAATTTAAATCATTAATGAACCGAAAGTTTTCAAATGCTACATGTACTAAAGTATTAAGGTTTTAAATTATAAGTGACCTTCCAGAGCCCCTATTTAACATTTTAATATCATTTCAAGATGTGCTCTTCCTGAAATTTCAAAAGTGAACGTATGTGTACATACATAAATCCTGTTGATGTACTTAGATTTATATACAAAGAATTGATTAGCATTAATGGAAGTTATGCATGGGCATGAATGTATCTTCTGATATTTACTAGAAACACCTACTTCAGTGTCCTTGCTGCTTTCCTCAAGCATTGAAGTTCAATAAAGACTGTTAGTCTGTGTCTTCAGAGCCAAAGAAATCTGAAAATTTTATTACAGTCATGAAACCAAATATATACTACAGTTTTCCAAGTCAGTACAATTGACAGTTTAATACTTCCTTATATTTACCTTCTGTCAATTCCTACATTTTAGCTCTTGAGTTATCAATAAACATGCTAGGAGCTACTGGATTCATGTATCTATGGGAAAGTACAACTTTTCCATTTTGTAAGTCTTGCAGTCAATATTGTTCTTCCCTATTCCTTTCCTGAACACAGAAATGATATGTGCATAACATCTGAGTTATGGGCGTTGGGAGGAGCCCCAGCTAGGTGACCACTGACAGCAAGAAGGCACATGTTTTCATTTGTTTTGTGACATCCCTCCTTTTTTCCTCTTTATTCTTTGAACTGGTCTTCCCAGAGCCTGTGCCATATGGAAAAAGAATTGGATCTAGTGTTCTGTATCTGCAGGTTAAAACTTAGGTGACATAGGTGGTTGCCTAGGTAGCTGGACATAGAGCTATCAAAAATCCTGACCACACACTCCAACTAAGCATTATTCTGAGGAAATATAATCAAAGAGAAAGAGCTCTCAAGTTAACATCAAACACAAATCATATTTATCATATTATTTCTGTTTATAAGAGAAAAACCCATGGTAAAGAAAAAAGTATATATATATATATATATATATATATATATATACATACATACACACACACACACACACACACACACACACGTGTGTGTGTGTGTGTGTATGGTAAAACTTCAAAGCAGAGCAGAATATTTTTTTTAAATTAATTTTTATTTATTTATTTATTTGAGAGCGACAGACACAGAGAGAAAGACAGATAGAGGCAGAGAGAGAGAATGGGCGCGCCAGGGCTTCCAGCCTCTGCAAACGAACTCCAGACGCGTGCGCCCCCTTGTGCATCTGGCTAACGTGGGACCTGGGGGTCCGAGCCTTGAACCGGGGTCCTTAGGCTTCACAGGCAAGCGCTTAACTGCTACGCCATCTCTCCAGCCCAGAATATTTTTATTAGAATGATTTACATTGTTCCTCACATTATTCACTGTACTAAACTGAAACAGATTAATGAAGTTTATATTTTATTTGAGTTCTTGTTTCAGTTGCTCCTATGTTGTAAGTACAGAGGAACTCTTCATTTATAGCTCTTTGCTGTGTCTGGTTAGAGAGGGAGACAGTCAGTGTTCAGGAAGTATGCAAGAATAAATGTTGCAAGGGTCCATTCTGTGTGTTGTCAACCCTTCCCATTATGTGAAGTCACTGACATCCCCAAGGAGAAAATATGTAGAAATATCATCCTTTTGATAGGTTAAGACTTTGCCTTAAGCCTATAAACAGGCTGTTGTACTTCAGCGTGACTCACCTTTATGAATATTCTACTGTAAGCTTACCGCGATACAGTTTAACAAATACACATCTATTGTTGACCTTCAGGCACTCAATGTTTGAAGCAATATGAAACATTTTATAATGTATATATTAAAAGTAGGAAATACGCCAAATATTTTTGGCATCAATGGACTCTGAGTCTTATGGGCTCAAAACTGGTGGGTACCCCAAGATAGCCTGGATGACAGAATTCCTGTTTCCAAAAATGGAATAGGTTTCCACTCAGCCAGGATTGCATCAGGTCTGGCTATAGGACTGAACTATGTGAGTGTACAAGGCGGGACATGGATGGAGGTGAGCATCAGACTGGTGAGTCCCAAACAGTGCATGGACAGAGCCTGAAGACCAACTCAAGGATTCAAGAGAGAAATGGGAGGGATGTCCCAAAACAAATAAAAAAAAATCCCCTTTTTCACGCAGTGGTAACATAGTGGTAACAAGGAGCATTTCTTGTTAATAACTAGTGTTCTCACTTCTCTGTCTTCTCATCACTTAATTTCTTACCAGCCAGAGAAGAAGAACCTGCCTGCTAACCTGTAGCATCGGGAAGCCCGGTTTAGAATGGAAGCCAAAGCCTGGTCCTGAGCTCAGCACAGGTTGAGCCTAACAGTGATGTAAACAAGGGGGAGGTAACTGGGAGGGGCAGCTCCCCTGCGAACCCCCCCCATCTGGGCGGGGTCACTGTTTGCTCTGCTGAACACTGAGGCAGAATTTGTTACTCTCTCTTGGGTCAACATACCTATTCAAAGAGCATGTTTTCAAAGAGTCTGCCAGAAATCTTTAAAAAAGTTTTGGTACGAGTACTTTATGATCTGGCCACTACTTTCCAGGCCTGTAATGTAAGGATGGAATTCAATACATTACTTAGGTAATGTACTTTGCCTTATGTAACCACCAACTTATTCTATCAGTTATTCTCTAACAATTAAGCTTGTAAATAAAGAAACCAATTCAGATGGGTTAGATCAGATTTTTACTCTCAACTTCCCAGTCAACAATGATGTTGAAATTCAAATCTTTGCTTTTCTAGTACCACAGAGACACTTGAGAACTACTCTATTGGGGGCGATAGGATTGAAGATGGCATATCTCTTATATTTATCTTCATATGTTGTCATGGCAGCCAATTTATGACAAACTGAGATTTTTGTTTTTTCTCTTTGTAAAATTTATTTTAGGTGGAATATATAAATACTCAATGATATATTTTTATTATACTTTTTCTTTGCTAATATATGCTCTGCAAAATTTTCAGAAGGTTTTTTTTTCTAGATATATGCACATAGATAAATGTGGTTGAGAATTGTATGCTGGCAATAAGAACATCAATTCTAATTATAAAGCAGAGGGAAATTGAGAAAGTTTCAACCTGCTTCCCATTTTGAACATAATTTTCATATACTGGCTGAGACAAACTTCAAAAAGTGTTGCTTTAACTCCTGGATTGGAGAAAATAGCTTAAGAATGTCCTTTGTAGGTTTTACATTAATTTCATTAAAATTTATGAACTAATAAAATTTCACACAATAGAATGTTTAAACATTGTATATAGAGAAGTCTGATTCCTTGGAAAATAATGAATCATCTTACAAGACATGACCTTAATACACAGTAAGACATCACTTTTCAATGTTACTTATGTTAGTAAACACACAAACTTGGAGGAGAGAAAAGCAATTGGAAAGACATTTACAGGTGAGAATAAGGAGCTCTGTTAAGGAATGGAAATGGAAAGAAAAGCTGGGATAATGATACTTCTGGTAGTAAAATGATTGTAAATATAAACATGTTTATGTATCTTTCTATTCATATTTTTTTTTTGCAAGTATCCTTTATCCTTCTCCAAGGTAAAGAATTTGCTAGTCTATTCATTTGGGCTGGCCTTTAGAATTGCTTTAGAGCGAAGGCCTATGAGTTATCTACTGAAACATCAAGATATCTTGTATATATTCAGTCAATATCCTAACACTGTATCTACTATGGGAATAAGATTCAGGAGCAGAAAAAAGGACAGAGGACACTGTCAGCTGAGGTGGCCCCAGCCACAGCACAGATGAGAGAAATATTTATGAATATGTGGGAGCCAGCCTCAACCCAAACAGCAGTTGGTCATCAGGGCAAAGATGTTCCATTCTGCATTTCAGACTACTCACTTGATAATTTATTGCTTTATGGCTTGTTACATAGCATTATTTTATTAAAAAATCGAACATTATTAAAGGACAAAATTGATAAGTGGAGAGAGATAACATCTGAGCTTGTGATAACTCTATGAATGCAGAGTGAGGATAAATAATTTATGACATGCAAATCATCATTATCCAAAGAGGATTTATTCTAATTGTTTCAACATTCAGTTTTCCTCATATTCTAAGGTTCTAAGAACTTTAAGGAACTAGAATCCTAGAACATGCAAATTTAACTTTTTTAAGTTGCAAATGTTTACATCATATATATTAATGAGAGACATTGTTGCATTTTTAATGTATCATTTTAAATATATCATTTCTGGTGATTGCTAACAAAAACCATGAAAAATGGAGCCCATAGCTGAAAGATAGTTGCCAACAAAAATGTTGTAAGGCAATCAAACAAATGAGCTGTTTTCTCATTCATGTGAACAAAAAATGAAACAAAGACAATGGAGATACATGAAAATAGTTATGCATGAAATACTTTGGTATTCAGAAAAAAGACAAAAATCTCAAATGATTCTATAAATATATTCTTTTCATAGACAGTAAACAAATATATAGAATTGTTAAGCATGATGGACTTCTAAAAATGTTGTAAGATTCTTTTTATTCAGAAAAACTAGATTAAAACAGTAACTTCATTCATGGCTTCTCAATATGATGGGAAATTTGTGCCTTTTAAAGTAAGTCATAGTGAATATTTTTCAAGTCATATTTTCATCACTTAATACCATTATTTCCTCTAAATCTTAATAGTGTTTTACCTAGGACAAAAAGCAAATTAAAGCATAAGTGAAGTTGATTACCACTTTTGGTATTCCATTTATGTAAAGTGTTGATTACCCAGCTTGTGGTAAATGGCTGAGGATTACTAAACAACAGTTCTGCTCTTGCATGGCATCCTTCTAGCCTCCAGTATCTTAACCAAGAGGAATTCCCCATTGAAAGTCAGCAAGGGTAAATATTTAAAGTGACAGTATTGCCTCCTCATTTGATATGGTGAGGATTCTCTCCCAGAAGAAAATTCTATTTGCATGCTAAAGCTAACATGAGTAAAAACCAAGGAAAGTGCTTTTTATCCAGTCTTTATTATTATTGCAGAGTTGACTGTGAACATTTTTTTTTCCTAATTGGTTGAATTATTGTGGTTTTCATCATGACTTGACCATATATATTATTATTTTTTTCTTGAAGTATAAAAACATGGCCAGCTTATTTTATATTTCTATTCTAATCAACTTCTGCTTATCTCTTCAATTGGTGTCAATAGTTCAATTTACACTTTACTCAAATAAAGAGGTGGAAGTACATGTAATTTGTGTAAAATATAACATTTAAAAATAAATACTTTTAAATTAATGAATTATTTATTTTTATTTTTTTGAGGTAGGGTCTTACTCTAGCTCAGGCTGACCTGGAATTCACTGTTTAGTCTCAGGGTGGCCTCAAACTCACAGCAATCCTCCTACTTCTGCCTCCCAAGTGCTGGGATTAAAGGCGTGCACCCCACATCCAGCTAATACTTTTATTTTAAGAAAGTACTAAGGAAAAAAAATCTAAAGAATTCCTTAATCTCCTACATTACTTAACCTGATATTTGTAGGCAGCACATAATTTACTTAGTTATTTTTCAGTAATGTCACATCTTAGGCCTCATTTAATTGGCCATAGACAAGCAAAGGTCACACCCCTTACTTGTATCTTGATGAAATTGTAAGCAGAACTTTATGCTTTCTTACTCATGACTCTGAATAAGGGCTCACTTCAGGTTTCCAGCCATGAAATAATGTTTTTGGCCAGGGGAATGATAAATGATATGGAATTCTAAATATATTATTCTCAGAAAATTTGGAATGAGTATGATTAAGTTAGTCATACCAAAGCTCAGAATCTGCGGCCATCATCAGGTATTCTTAACATATATAGCCTGCATGAAAATCAAAACCCAAACGATTTAACAAAATTCATGTTATGTAATGAAGAAAAGTGGTGTGGAATGATGATGGGCCAGTAAGCCTCCATGAAAACTAATTAGTTTTGCTTTATAGAACTTACAGTATTGGTGTTTTCCAATATTAAAAGGTTGCAACCTGGCAGTTAATTCCATTTTAAGAACTCTGAGACCAAGACTGTCAGCAGTATATGGTAGATATAACAGCTTGGGCTAAGCTTACAGTCAGAATTTGAAATGCTATGAAGACAGGGAAGTATTTTACTTAAAAGAGCATTACTAGCCTGGCATGGTGGTGCATGCCTTTACTCGAAGCACTTAGGAGGCAGATGGAGGAAGATCACTGAGTTTGAGGCCACCCTGAGACTACATAGCGAATTCCAGGTCTGCAGCCTGAACTAGAGTGAGAACCTATCTTGAGAAACCATTAAAAGAAGGAGCATGCAGTAGAAACCACAGGAGTATGTGTTCAATCCACTAGGCATCAAAATGAGCCACACACAGGGCAAATGCACAAATACATGGACTCAAATTCTAGCTGTCAGATGAATCATTTATCAAGTGCTTCTACTTTAACTATTCATATTTTTTGTAATTATTTAAGTACATTAATAAAATCATTTGTCATTAACCTAAAGGTGAGTTCAGCGGAGGTGTTGCCTCCCCACATAATGGACAGCTGCTCCCACCATGAGAAGCCACAACCCCATAGGGACCTCCAGCAAGCCCTCTAAGGAGGGCCCCCAGTGGAATGGGGACTGGGAGGAGGGACAAGATGGTACCAACACATGATGTGTCCATCCAAAGCACATTCTTAGTAAAAAAAAAAAAAAGAATTAGTCTCCAAGCCAATAATATGAGATGCCCAGTTCCCTTAAAGTGGGCTAAATACTCTCATTTTCTCAAGAAAAATCACTGCTTCTTTCTTTTTAATACTCCTGATAAGACGTAGCATGTTTCCTTAACATAAACTATCTTTATTTTCCATATATAGTGCTGTGCAAGTTGAAGTATGAAGATAATTCTGATGTTAAAAAGTGGAGC
The DNA here is from genome assembly GCF_020740685.1 of Jaculus jaculus. Classification (NCBI taxonomy): domain Eukaryota; kingdom Metazoa; phylum Chordata; class Mammalia; order Rodentia; family Dipodidae; genus Jaculus; species Jaculus jaculus. Next base: position 171,568,404 of record NC_059105.1, on the reverse strand, counting down.
AGTGCCTGTCTTTGTTTCAACTTTTATGCTCTAAATGTGTAGTAAAATATATTAGCAAGATGAAGGAAGAGCATGCACTATACCTCATTAAAGAAGGGAGAACAGTATTTTTGAACTATTTCCAAAGTAGGCATGTTACAGAAATGATGTAATTGGAATAATTCACTCTTTAGATGCAAATTATTTAGAATGCTGTGATTAAAGGCAAGTGCTCACAACTCTTAGCTTTATAAAAGTCCACTACAGATTGCTGACTGTACTAAAATGTAATTAGAATTAAATATCATTCCATTAGTGTGTTTAGGATATACATTGAATTTCTGTTATTAAATTTCTCTTTTCTTTTTCTTTTTTTCTACACAGGAAATTGTAAACCTACTTTTCCCACCACATGTGGCCTTTGTAAGGGCTTCATTGTCTGAAATCTCCACAGATTCATAGAATTCTCTTCCAAGGATATCCAAAGCTGATATATGAGTGTTGCAATCAGGTTGACATTACTGATAAAATCATCCAACCAAAAGAAGCTTGTGGGGGGGAAAAAAAAAAAAAGTTCATTTTAACTTACAGCCTGGTGGGGGAAGCTCCATGATGGCAGAGGAAAATGATGGTATGAGCCCAGCGTGGACACCACCTCCTGGCCAACATCAGGTGGACAACAGGAAAAGGAGAGTGTGCCAAACTCTGGGAAGGGTACATTGTCTACAATACCCATGAGCCTACCTCCAACAATACACTGCCTCCTGGAGACATTAATTCCCAAATCTCCATCAGCTGGGAACCTAGCATTAAGAACACTTACGTTTATGGGGGACACCCGAAATAAACCAGCACAGTGAGTTCAAAATGGCATAGTTATACGGGTATATAAAATGAAATAATATGATGAAATGCAACAAAGAGGAATACAAAGACACCTTATAAGTAAGTGCACTAAATAATTGTCCTTCAGTCGATGAGGAGAACTGGAGCACCAAAGGTATTGTCACCGGTAAACAGTGTGTGTACTCCAGGAAGCAGAAGCCAATGGCTAAGTAGACTTCTAATTGCCTAATAAAAGTTTAATTACAGACAATTTGATATATAAAAGCATACAAACTAACAATGCATGTAATGAGATATTCTAAATTTTATTTTAAATAAGGAGCTTATTTCTTAGTGGGGCTTGTGAATGAGGTACTCCCTTACTTTCAGGTCATCTGCATATTTTCAGTTTGTAATGAGATTATTCAAATTATCTCTGTCCTCTGTTCCAATTTTTATTTAGAAACATTTTCAATTAATTTGCATAAAATATTATAATTAAAACAGGATCTAGTATACATACTTGTAGTATTTTTTTAACTAGCTATGCAAGTACTGCCTCCTTATGCATCAGGAGTACTTGGGGTAGTTGCTCAGAGGTGATTGAAACTCTCTCAAACTTTCATATTAATGATAATTTTAAATGATGAGGTTTAAGTTAATTCAATATTTTAAAATTGTGATTATTGGTAATAAGATATTCAAATGCCCTTCCTCCATGTTAGCACATTAAATATTATACTTATTATTTTTAAATTGTTGCAGAGTACTAGATTAGAATTCATTCTGATGATACTTAATAAAACATTCAAAACATTAAATATTTATGTTAATATTGAATATTAACCTGTTCACAAATGCATAAGTAATAGTTAACCTTTGCAGCTGTATCAATACAGCAATGTGAACCCAACCATCATACCCTGAAATAGTATTGTGCTTGATCAACTGAATACAATAGGTCATCTGATTTTTCCTTTCATTTTTAGTTTTTCTGGGGGAGGGTTTTGAGGTAGGGTTTCACTCTAGCCCAGGCTGACCTAGAATTCACTACAGAGTCTCAGGGTGGCCTTGAACTCACGGAGACCCTCCTACTACTGCCTCGTGATCCTGAGTGCTGGGATTAAAGGTGTGTGCCACTATACCTGGCATATGATTTTTCCTTTTAAATGAATTATGAACTTTACCATGTAAGTATATAACATGTTGGTCATATTCTTTGAATTAAAATCGCTAACAGTTTTCTAAAATGATATTGTGTTAGTTACCAGTTTCACTGATGGAACAAAGTAACTCAAAAGTCAACGGAAGGAAGCGAGCGTCTGCATCTGCTCTGGTACCACGATGAGGCAGGCAGGGTGGTGGCAGGCTGGCAGAGAGGCTGGCTACACTGCGTCCGCACGCAGAGCTGAAGGGCGCTGATGCTCAGCCGGCCTTCTTCTCTTTATTTGAACTAGGATCCCAGCCTAGAAACGAAACGGTGTCACCCACAGCAAACATGGGTCTTCCCTTCTCAATTAATGTCAGCAAGATGACCGACGTCCCACTGGCATGACACAGGCTTGTTTTTGGTGCGTGTAGGTCCTGTCCCATTGACAATGGCTATAAACTATCACATACATCTAGGAAAGTTGCGTTTTCCCAAACAGTAACTTATAGTACAGTCTCTATATTTAAATTTAAAAATCCAGCTCAAAAGGTTATACATACACACACACACACACACACACACACACACACACACACACACAGAGTCATGGTCACAACTTTGGCTATGTATCATTAGTCTCACAGCTTGCTGAAGTTTGGATTATTATGGACATCCACTCAAATATTATTTCTGGCTTTTGAATTATCTCAAAAGAAAGCCTACACAGTCACCATAGACTTTCACTCAAATTCTATTTTTGTTACATTTTCTCATGGACTCATTGACTTGTTTTAGGAATTTTTTATTGAGTTCATGACACGATTTGACAGTTAGAGAGAATTTCACATATCTCTTAGCTCAATAAAGCTCCTCAATTTTACACATGAGGAAAAAAATCCTGATTTAATACTAAGCTCCGGGAAGTTTCCAGGTTGTCCTGTATTTGGGGGCCTATGTGAAGGATGCTCTGGATAAAAGTGCCAAGGCGAAGCTAGAGGTGACATTTCCCTGGCTGAGGGGTCCAGTCCCAGTTACAGTCCAGCCTCCAGTCCCCTTAATTAGCTGGGGTGAAGCTCCTGCGGCACAGCACAGCCCACCCTCAGCCCGCTAGTTTACCTTCCGATCTCTGCAGCTCTGGGGCTTTGATCCACATGCTGGGCATTGATGGGTTAGAATGGCACAGTGAATTATGTTAACATGAACCATTAACCCACATTAACAAAACTTACATGAAATCTGAATGAGTTAATCTCCTTCAAAATACCTTTCTAGAAAGTCCAAGGAAACACTGACCAACTGTCTGGGTTTCCATAGCTCAGCTCAGCTGATACACAAAATTCATCCATGATAGCAATGCCCTCAAGGAGTGGAGCAAATTGTTATGAATTATCATGAGGACTGATAGTTTATATTTTCTGCATGTGCCCAAATAGTAGACAGTTAACACAATGAAATAAAAAGAAATGCCATATTTTTTTCCAAAAAAATACTCTAAATTTTTTTTAATGAACAGAAAAGATGAACAAATGAGTAGGAAAAAATAGTCATTCAGTAAACATAAGCAGCAGAAAACTGGCAGTGGAACTTTGCCCGTTCGTGAAGGTAAAGTCTACTTTAGGAAGATATACACATCTTCAGCTAGGCATCCATTTAAATGCAATAATTGAATTAATTGCTCAAAATTATTGGTTACTTTTATAGATTTAATATATCCTACAAGAAATTCATTTCTAAATAATATAAAATAAAGTTACAATTTTTAAAACCCTGGAATATTTTTTGGGGGGTTGAGGTAAGGTCACGCTCTAGCCCATGCTGACCTGTATTTCACTATGTAGTCTCAGTGTAGCCTCAAATTCATGAAGACCCTCCTACCTTCTGCTGCCTCCAAGTGCTGGGATGAAAGGCGTGCGCCACCACGCCCAGCTTTTACAATTTTTTTTTTTTTTAATTTAGAAAATGTTCCGACACTGACCTCTGTATAAGGTCATCAATTTAATAAATGAATTTCTAATATGACCTTGAACATGGTGAAGTACTGACAAGGACAAAGACAACAATGTAAACACACTTCTGATTTTTTTTTTTTTTCTGTCACATACTGACTTACTTAGCAGCAACAATTACTCTAACATTGACAGTTAAGCCATGTACAAAAAAGCCCTTATATTTCCTAGACTTGGGTACCAGGCTTAAGGACATCCAAATATTTTTATGTATGTCTTCCCAGGAAGACTTTTTAAAATTTTCTATGAAGATATTTAGATAAGGCAGTGCTAATAAAAACTGTGTATTCCTTGCCAATTATGATATAGCTTGTACTATATGTTCTAAATATACTTGTATTCTATATTATAATGCTTACAAAGCTCACAAAATATCTACAAGCCATATAGACTACTAGCTCTATTTTAATAGCTAAGGAAGTAGGGCACAAATAGGTATCAATTCTGAAATTCATTGTCATGGTGAAAGGCAGATAGAAGATCCATGCCCAAGTTATCTGGCTTGCTGGTATTCTGAATTAACTCTTTTTACTGCTTCCTTATCACAGAGTACCTATGTGATACTATTGCACATGGTTCAAATATATTAAAGAGCTTACTTATTACAATATATGAAAAACATGTAAACAGGCCAACCATTTACATATCTGAAAACTACAAAATAGACCTCCAGAAAAGTTTGTCTCTGCCATATTTATCATAAAATTGTTAAAATTTAAATTTGAAGTGATGTCACATGATAATTAGAATATTGTCAGCTCACACCTATTACTCACTGTTGGCAGGTTTTTAAAATGCTAAAAACCGTTTAAGAAGCAAATTAACCTTTCCACTAAAACTTAACATGCTTAAACCTCTTATGTATGACTCTCACCTCTGACATGACAATCCTAATTATGGAGCCATGAGAACTCTTGTAATTATTAGAATTATTTTCCAGGTTCTCCCATTATATTTATATTCTGATAAAATTCAAGAGAAATATTCTTGTTCTTTGGGAGATAGCTCCAGAGATCTGTCTTTCTGAAGTGTCCAAATGGTATTTTCTAGAAGACACATCGTGGCTTGCCTCCCTAGCACATAAAGACTGGTAACAGCTGTGGTATTTCTTGATGGCATGTTTGGACACTTTACTTGTTTTATAGTAGTAGATCCTGTGAACCCTGACAGGAAGATATTTCCCTTAACATTGGCATGCCTTTTCACACTAATTTCTGGTCATGTTCTTTTAAAGCTGTCTACTTTTAACTCTGTAGTTAGACAGTATGTCTATACTACCTCGCCACTCCCCCAAAAAGCACATTCTATGGGGAAAAGGTGATGTTTGGAAAAATATCCTTGGCAAAGATACTGATGAATTTTAAGAAGTCTGCTCTTTAATGAAGTTAATTCTCTTTGTGAGAAGTTTCAAGCACTTTCCAGTAAGTTCTATAGACTTTTATAGTAGTTAAAAGGAACTAGGTGATAAAATCTACAGGTAGAATGAACATAGCTTAAAATAAATATCACCTATTTTTTCACCAATTTTTATTTATAATTTATTAGCAAGCTGTGAGAGAGACAGAAAGGGTAGTAGAGAGAGAGAGAAAAAAAAAGTGAGAGAAAGAGAGGCAGAGAATGGGCACACCAGGGCCTCGTGAATAGTCCATTTTGTGCATCTTGCTTTACGTGGGTAGTGAGGAATCAAAAATCAGGGCATCAGATGGCTTTCTAACGAGTGTTTTAATCCACAGAGCCCTCCCTCTAGCCCTAAACTTGACATTTATTTTTAATTTCCTAGAAAATCTGTAGTGACAGTAAGTTTAATGAACAAACACAGAACTTGAGATGGAAAGAGATGAAATGAGCTTATACTATCATGGCGTGGGTATTTCTTAACTGAAACCTTGAAATGTGTCTAGGAAAGGGAACACTCAAGCTGGGACTGAGGTTAAAATACTACGTTTAAGCCAAAGATAAAAATTTAGAAATCATTTGTATTTTTTTTTAATTATTTATTGATTGATAAGCAGAGAGTGACAGAGAGAGAGGGAAGGGATGGGCAGCAAGCCAGGGCCTCTAGTTGCTGCTAACAAACTCCAGACACATTGAGCAACTAGCTTTATGTGGGCACTGGAGAGCCAAACCTGGGTTGCTAGGCCTAGCAGGCAGCACCTGAACCACTGAGCAATCTCTCCAGCCCCTTTGTACTTTTATAAAGAGTGGTTGTCAAAGTGAGAACATGATTTGTTCTGTGTCGTAATTTTTGTAGTCAATTCATCATTTATTGTGTTTGTTTGTCCCTAGGCCTAGACTACATTACATTAGGGTTTCAATATTTATATATTATATACTATATTTCATGGGAAGTTGAGTTTAAGTGGACATGGCACAGACTTCATCATGATATGGTGGAAACAATTCAGATAATTCAGTTGCTCAATTTTTATTATTTGTGATTAAAAATACATGGAAAGAATGTGGATAACAAAGGAAAGGAGGCATGCTTGGTAAAACATGGAAACACCTAGGCACTGAGTATGTGAGAGATAATTATTCAAGCACCACAGCTTTCCTGTGTGAATCTGAATTTTCAGATCAGAATCCTTGCCTATATAGAAGAGAGTAAGTGCCACATATGAAGTTTTAAATCCTGAAATTTTATTTTCTGGAAAAGAACAAGTAGTTGACATGGGAAGAGACATTCTTATAATGGAGTAAGAAAAACAATAGTACAAATCAACGTGTGTATATTATGTTCCTGGCTTTCTGGAAAAGAGTAAACTCTTTGAGCACTTGGTGGATGTGTTATTTGGTATAGTAATTCTGATCCAGTATGTTTTGCAAGCAGACATGTGGAGGAGTTTTTTCCCCCATTTTTTTTCTGAGCTACATTTGAGAATTTGCAGTCCTCAATAAATTCACAACTAATCTATTTCAAATTTCCTTCTGTATTTAAAGTGTGCACATATCTTGATATTATTGCCCTATAAGTTATCATTTTGTTTAACAATAGGAATTAATTTAAAATAACATAATTATACCTGATATCTAAACTTATGTTTCATTGAAAATCACAATAAGGCTATATATTGTGAATATTTAAAAATAATACAACATGAATCAGTTCCATAAAACTCCTTTATTCTGGCTAGCATTTTACAAGATTAAGCGCTTGCCTGTGAAGCCTAAGGACTCCGGTTCAAGGCTTGCTCTTAGGTGTCATTAATGCCAAGAGTATTAATGGCATCTGAACATGCTAATGCAGTCCTCGAGGAATGGAGAACACAAGTTCAAGGTGGCCAAATAGGAAGGTCTCATGTTGTATATACAAGGTGGAACTGTCAGCAAAATTTAAATAACCTTCTTTAGAAATTCTTTCATTAATAGCATTATCACAGTACACAGAGATGAAAAATGCTATATTGGTTAAAATTGGCAGTTTGTGTGTGAGTTCTTGCTATTATGGCCGTGTCCTGAGAGGCTGAGCAGGATGGAATTTGTGTGTAGAAACTGATTGATGTGAACAGAGGGATATGGCACAGAAATGAAATCTTTGGACTGGAACATCTGCCACTTTAGCTCTAACTATATGAGAGATGACATCTTTGAGATTGGGACAGCTGACCTGCACTGGAGCAACAGAAAGAATGTTGACTCTTTTGAAGGGCCCTGAGTGCTCAAGGAGTGTCCTGTTCTTCAAAGTCTGCTTTACTCACCCTTGGATTGACAAATTGGCACCCTACCTGGTATTGTGGAATATAAGAAATGCAGGAAAGAGAGGGTCATTGGGTTTGCAACACAGTCTTGTGTTTTGGAAATGGCCATGGAAAAGTGTGAAGTAGGTTTGCTGGATGCCTGCATGGAAACCCAATTGAACTATGAGGATGAACCTTGGATTGCAGTGGAGACCCAGGGGAGATGCCAGACCATAAAATGGCTGTCTAGGAAAGCAGCTGGCCCTGAATGAAGTTTTCCAGGTCTGTGAATAGGCTAGCTGGAAGGGAATGATTAGAACTCTAGAGATTTGATTTTTAGAATCATTAGTCTTGGTGATTTGTCACTGACTAGAGTTGTTGGACTTGGAACTCGATGACTCCTGTCATTACCAAATGGCCACCCAGACATCCCACCTACTAGTAACATTGACTTTGGCCTTACAATTTCAACATATGAACTTGGAGGGGCACAAACCATCAAGCCGCAGAAGAAAAGTTCGCTCAGAGCTCCATCGACTCAAGGCAGTCTTACATGTATCAGATGCTCATAGAAGGTATTCAGATGCACCTAGGCACACACACACTTTTAAGACACATACAATTAGCTCTACCTTAAAACAAAGAAATACCTACTGCCTACAGTGGATGTATCTGTTATCTATATTACAGCTAAAATGAAGTAGAACTCATGATTCACATTGGTGTTGTAAAATAA